>NC_041387.1:167481290-167537631 GCF_002162155.2 Triticum dicoccoides | reverse complement strand
GTGGGGCCGGGCTGGGAGAGAGAGAGAGGGGTGGGGCCGGGCTGGGAGAGAGGGGAGGAGAAATTTTTTTTTTAGAAGAAGAGAGGGGAGGAGATAGTCCGACCTCTTTGCCATCAGCCAACGGATGGCAAAGGCCCATATCTTTGCCATCAGCCAGCGGCTGGCAGATGGCAAAGAGGTGGGGCTACTGGGCCGTTACAGCGCCGTCATTCATTGGGCCCCACCCACTTCTTTGCCATCTGCCAACAGATGGAAAAGATTCTTTGCCATCTGCTGGCAGATGGCAAAGAGGTGGGTTGACAGGCCGTTACAGCACTGGACCCCTACCCACCTCTTTGCCATCTGCTGGCAGATGGCAAAGATTATTTGCCATCCACTAGCAGATGGCAAAGAATTGGCTGATGGCAACCATGTTCTTTGCCGTCTGTCAGTTCTTTGCCATCTGTTTTTTATAAGCAGATGGCAAAGACGTTCTTTGCCATCAGCTGGCAGATGGCAAAGAGCTGGCTGATGGCAAATTTCCAGTTTCCAGTAGTGTACAACTTGCAAGATAGGATCAAGAACACAAATATATTCATGAAAGCATAATAGGTTCAAATCTGAAATCATGGCACTCGAGACCTAGTAACAAGCATTAAGCATAGCAAAGTCATAGCAACATCAATCTCAGAACATAGTGGATACTAGGGATCAAACCCTAACAAAACTAACTCGATTACATGATAAATCCCATCCAACCCATCACCGTCCAGCAAGCCTACGAAGGAATTACTCACTCCCGGCGGTCAGCATCATGAAATTGGTTATGGAGGATGGTTGATGATCGTGATGGTGACAGATTCCATCCTCCAGAGCCCTGAACAGACTCCAGAACAGGAGGTGGCGGTGGCGGCTCTGTATCGTAAAACCCAATGAATCCTTGTATCTGATTTTTTATCTCTGTGAATAGGTATATATGGAGTTGGAGTTAGGGTTGCCGGAGGTCCAGGGGACCCACAAGCCTGGGAGGCGTGCCCTGGCGGGGTTAGGCATGCCCCGAGAGCTTGTGTCTCCTGAGTGGCCTCCCTATGGTATCTTTTTCCGCCAGTATTTTTTATATATTCCATAAAAATTCTCCGTAAATTTTCAGGTCAATCTGAGAACTTTGATTTCTGCAACAAAATAACACCATGGCAATTCTGCTGAAAACAACATCAGTCCGGGTTGGTTCCATTCAAATCATGCAAATTAGAGTCCAAAATAAGGGCAAAAGAGTTTGGAACAGTAGATACAATGGAGACATATCAGGATGATGAGGCAATAACCAACACATGAAGAATGAAACTATCATTCATTAACATGCAAGCAAAAGAGTTGCTACAAGTTTTGAATTTACACATCACAGTACATTGGTCGGTATTGCGGTTAGAAACAGCACGGGGACCAAGAAATGAATGGTGATGGCGAGAAGTACCACTATACCAAGAATTATTAAGATGTGGCGCAAATCTCATGACATTCTTGACAAAAAAGATGGCAATACTCCAAGGCAAACAAGAACAAATTTTGGATAGCAAGGAACTCAAGGTTTAATTAAAACATGAACACGTTTGTGTTGAGGGAAGGCAAGGGTGTTGTCGACGATAACACAAATCATCGAGGGGAAAGGATGGTATTTGTCATCATGAATTCGATTTACATCTTGGAAGAAGTCAAATGTTGATGATGATCGTGACACATTTTTGTCGAGAGGTTTCATGAAGATGCAATCAATCAGCGACGACATCAAGCCAAAGTAATGGTGAAGCTAAAGGTTATTAGAACCACAGATATGATGCAAGCTCAGAATCAGATCTGCCTTTGAAGTCAACCAATGGTTTGTTGAAAGCTCAACGTAGCTTAGTGCATTGTCGGAATTGTGTTCCGAGGATGAAGGATTGGCCAGCACAGTCAAGCATTAGAATGACAATGATAAGGTAGCCAATCGGATAAGAATGACATCATTGAGTACAAATTTGTAAGCAACGAAGGTCATTAAGAACTATTGAATTGCAGTGCGGAATCGATTCACTTATTGGTGTTCTCAAGTTACAAACAACTCAGAAACAATGGAAAAACTAAAATATGTGAGAAGTAATACTTGATGAAGATCTCACAAGAAGCAACACACTTCTATAGTATTCTCGACATACCAAAGGATAGTACTCGAAGGTTGACTAGAATAGAGGTTGGACCGGTGTATTGATTTGCGAAAGACAAGTGCTCTAACTTGTCTGACAAAGGGAATCAAAGGAGAACATCATGACCAGAACCATGATTGCAAAGGACCAAAACATAGATACAAGATGAACTATACCAAGGGGATACTTATTATTACGGGAATCTTCCATGATAAGATCTACATCGTGTCCATGGGAATGAACGCAAAGGCTCAAGGTCGACTCCCACTTCCTTAATGCACAACCTTCCATTTACTTCTTGCTTTTGACGAAGTTATAGCATTGAAATTTTATCCGGCGTAACACCAGTAGAGTATGACCAGTGAAAACCTTCGGGCTCACACAGTTGGCAAAAGCATAGATCCAACCCATCCGGGCATTTTAGGAACCTATATAACACATTTATAGCAACATATATTAGCTCAAAAGTAGAGGGCTGATGACATGGAGTAGATGATACAATTTGCTAGAGGCATTTGTATCAGGGGAACTTCATCAATAATTTAGAACATGAAGGAGCTGTTGGTAGTAATACACCAAAAGGTTCGGTGGTCTACAAAGAATATAGTGTGAGTATCGATACTCAACCAGAAGAAGAAAGAATGCAAGGAGATCAGATTATAGAAACATCTGAATAATTTAAAAACTTAAATGCAAGGGAATTATGACTTCCAAATCAGGGGATCCGAAGCAAATTCTGTGATAAAACTTGAGTAAGTTGAACAAAATTAGATGGGCAATCAATCAAGGTTTGATTTGCTGAGAACCAACTCATGTCCGGAATGACGTCTGAGCCGGAAAGACGAATTATAGGTTTGATTGATTATTACGAGTACTCGCAGACATATTGAATCATTAGGCTCCAAATAGTAATGGGAAGGGATGTCAACGAAGATTGTTAGACATATGGAGTTAACCACAAGAGCAGTCAGGCAAGAAGAATCACAAAAGCAGTAGGTTGCAAAGGATTCTTGGAAGATCAGATGGCATTTGGAAGTATTTGGTGAGACACGTGAACAACTGGTGGTGAACAAATCACCGGTAAGTGTGAGGAATTATTTTGGGTGTATTCATATGGAAAGGAGCTGCAAGGCAGTTGTCACAAAGGATTTTCGGAATATCAGAGAGTATCTTGGGGTATCTTGTAATAACAAGAGCTACGGGGAACGAATATATGAACGACAAGTGTATGAAGTAATCCATAAGAATTTATCGGTGGCAGGGAATTGCAAAGGTGGTGGGAGCAAGAGTCTCTAGAAAACATCGAAGAGTGCTTCGGAATGTCTTCATATATCAAGGGATGACCTGTAATGAGTGTCTATCCAGAATGAAGTTTTTGTGTGATCCTAGAGTTAGAGTTAGTAAAAATTTAACCAGAAGAGAAGAGTGATCAGAATCCTAGAGTAAATGAGTGGAATAAAAGATCATAATCCCACCCATAGGTGATGTGGGTTGATGTCTACTACACAACTTGTTCTCGTAGACTCGTGTTGGGCCTCCAAGCGCAATGTTTTTTAGGACAGTAACAAATTTCCCTCAAGTAGATGACCTAAGGTTTATCAATCCGTGGGAGGCGTAGGATGAAGATGGTCACTCTTAAACAACCCTGCAACCAAATAACAAAGAGTCTCTTGTGTCCCCAACACACCAAATACAATGGTAATTTGTATAGGTGCACTAGTTCGGTGAAGACACGGTGATAAAAGTGTAGTAATGGTAGTAGATATTGATTTTTGTAATAGGAACAATAAAAAACAGCAAGGTTGCACTTGATAAAACAGAGCACAAAAGGTATTGCAATGCTTGAAAATGAGGCCTAGGGTCCATACTTCCGCTAGTGCAATCTCTCAACAATGCTAATCTAATTGGATCATATAACCATCCCTCAAAGTGTGATGAATAATCACTCCAAAGTTCTTATCTAGCGGAGACATAAGAAGAAATTGTTTGTAGCTATTCTTTCCGATTGATCTATCTATCCAACAGTTCATACTAAAATAACACCAAGTTATTCTTTCTAATCGATCTATCAAGAGTTCGTACTGAAATAACACCAAGTTATTCTTTCTGATCGATCTATCAAGAGTTTGTACTAAAATAACACCAAAGAAAATTCAGATTCATAATACTCAATCCAACACAAAGAACCTCAAAGAGTGCCCCAGGATTTCTACTGGATAAAATAGGATGAAAACGTGCATCAACCCCTATGCATAGATTACCCCAATGCCACCTCGGGAATCCGCGAGTTGAGTGCCAAAACATATATCAAGTCAATCAATATAATACCCCATTGTCACCATGGGTATTCATATGCAAGACATATATCAAGTGCTCTCAAATCCATAAAAATATTCAATCTGATAAGAACGAAATCTCAAAGGGAAAACTTAATTCATCACATCAAGATAGAGAGGGAGAAAAACTGTAGCGACCAGACCTCAAACAGTCTGATCTCTGTGCATCAGTGCCATCCCTGGATCGGTAATGCTGACATGCACAGTACTTGAGGATTTATAACAGAGTTTAATCACACACTTATTACATCGAATGTTTCAAAAGAGAACTAGTTAAAATAATATGGCTTAAGGCCATCTAAAATCGATAACAGCGGAATGCTTGGAAGAAAAAGTGAGTCCATCAACTCCAACGGCATCACTGAGTGAAAGACAATGACCTATGGCACCTTACTCGTCGTCTGAAAGGTCTACAACAAGAACATTGCAGCCCGAAATGGGTCAGCACATGGAATATGCTGGCAATGTAACACATAGAGTAATGAACAGAACAAATGCTATCACTACATCCATATATGGCTGGTGGTAAGCTCTATGGTTACAGTTTCGCATAAAGCCAATTTTCCCCTACAAAAAAGGAAAAAATCTTATTTAACTATCATGGTTGTTGTTAAACATTGAGAAGGTTCCTCCAACTCAATCCCAATTAAGCATCATCATTAAAGCTGATCAAATTATATTTAGAGTGATGAGATCAACATGATAATCCAAGAACTAGATACTCAAAACATCCATAATTGGGGACACGGCTAACCATGATTAGTTTGTACACTCTGCAGAGGTTTGCACCCTTTTCCCCACAAGACTCGAATACATCCATGGTCAGAGATTCGAGACACAGTCTTTCTGAAACAATAACGCTTTACTCTGGGTGGACAGTTACACCTACTTTCCCCTGCATCTGCTAGCCCACCACTAAAAGAGGTCATGCTACATACTCAACTATGCTAGAGCCCATAATAGCTTGTGGCTGCACACGGAAGTTTCTAGCATGAATAATCTTATGATCCCTTTGATCCTGGGTGGCATTCCATAGGGTAATCACACGGGTCCTCCGGGATTCCCTTGGGCAAGCATTGGGTTCTCCAGGTGCCCGGGCAAACCACTGGGTACTCGAGGGTGCCCCTACCATTCCACCCAGATGTGTATTAAAGTAGCCACCTTAAGCTAACCATTTATAATAACTCTCACATCTGTCATGAATCACTCAAACCAAACCACGTCTACGAGCATAGCATAGCAGTATAAGCATAACACAGAAGTAACTCCCAAGGTTTGAATGCAGGACAATAGGTTCCTACCTCATCAACTACTTCCCAATATCCACATGTTATCAAATCCTAACCATGCAATGTTTGAGGATTGATCTAATGCAATAAAACTGGGTAGTAAGGAGGTATGATCAAAGTGTTACTTGCCTTGTTGGTGATCCGCGAAACCTAGAGACTCGTAGTAGCACGATTCACACTCCGGGTACTCTATCGCAAGCAAACAAACAAACATACAATAAGCACTCAACTAGAAGCACGGGTAAAACTCAAATAAGAGATCTAACCAAAAAGTTGAACTTAAGAACTCCGGTTTGCAAAAAGAATCAAATAAAACGAAGCAACAAAACTCAAATGGTGAAAGAAACATGATCAGATTACTAATTTGGACTAAAGTCAAATTTTACAGTACCAAAATCTTTTTCAAGTTGTTTAAACAGAAAGAGGGCTTCGAGACGAGGATCTAGGCGCTTGAATCGCCTGATTCCGATAAATGAGCGAAAAGATAAACTAAAACGAAAGTCAGGGCAGAAATCATGATCGAAAATAATCGCGGAAAATCCCTGGAAAAAGAAAACTGACGAACAGGCTAATGAGCAAATGTTCGCTGTTTGCGGCTAATGGGTGAACACCGTTCGTTAAAATGAACGTACGGACGAACGTCCGCTATTTAACTAAACCGGGGGAAAAATAAAACCGATCTAAATTAAAAAAACCTAGGGTTTTTGAAAAAAAACATATGGTTTTCTAACGAAAACGGACGGCTGCGGCGGGCTACGTCGGCGAGGTTCGCCAGGTCTGGTGGTGGCGGTGGCGAGCAGATCCAGCGGCGGGGCGATGGAACGAGACGGCGGCGGCGCTGCGGGGCGACGGCGCGACGAGGCAACGGCGGTACAGGAATCGAGGCGGCGGGGCAGCGACATGCTAGGGTTTCGGCCAGGTCAGTCCCTTGGTTTATAAAGGTCGGCCGGGCTAGTGTCCAGGTCGGACATGGCCTGGTTAGGTCGGTGCATTTTTTTTAAAAATATTCCAACGCGAAGAAAAACGAAGAAAAGAAATACTAAACGGACTCCAAAAATCCTGAAATAAATTTTCCCCGTCCTCTAAAAATATAGCGACCAAAGTGAACATTGATTTGGGCCTCTAATGCAATTTTGAAAAACGCATTTTCTTCCTAATTCAAATAAAATAGCGTTAAAACTCCGAATAAAATTCTTATTTGATTTTAATATTTAACCTCCAATATTTTTTTATTTTGGAGAAGTCATTTTATCCCCTCTCTTTTATTTTCATATAAGAAATATTCGAAGAGAAAAATAATTAAAATCAAATGATCCTCTTTTCAAAATTTGAGAAAACTCAAATATGAAAATAACGAAATCCCCAACTCTCTCCGTGGGTCCTTGAGTTGCGTAGAATTTCTAGGATCAAGCCAAAATGCAATAAAATATGATATGCAATGATGATCTAATGTATACATTCCAAATTGAAAATTTGGGATGTTACAAACCTACCCCCCTTAAGATGAATCTCGCCCTCGAGTTCGGGTTGGCTAGAAAATAGGTGCGGGTGATCCTTTCGTAGGTCTTACTCTCTTTCCCAGGCTGCTTCCTCCTCGGTATGGTGGCTCCACTAAACTTTGCAAAACTTGATAACCTTACTGCGGGTGACTCGGTTGGCAAACTCAAGAATCTTGACTGGTTTCTCCTCGTAGGTCAAATCGCTATCCAACTGAATCGCTTCCAGTGGCACTGTATCTCTCAGAGGAATATCAGCCATCTCTGCGTGGCACTTCTTCAACTGGGATACGTGGAACACATCGTGAAGTCCTGACAATCCTTCGAGCAACTCCAACTTGTAAGCAACTTCTCCCATACATTCCAAAACTTTGTATGGTCCCACAAAACGTGGTGCTAACTTTTCCTTAACTCTAAATCGCTTAACTCCTCGAAGTGGGGACACACGAATATACACTCTGTCTCCGACTTCGTAAACTATCTCCTGGCGTTTAGAATCCGCATAGCTCTTCTGCCTGGACTGGGCTTCCTTGAGCCTATCACGAATCAGTTTAACCTTCTCTTCACACTCTTTAATCAAATCTGGCCCAAACAACTGATGGTCTCCAACTTTATCCCATAATAACGGTGTCCTGCACCTCCTTCCGTACAAAGCTTGAAAATGGGCCATATTCAAACTGGCTTGATAGCTGTTGTTGTAAGAGAACTCTGCATATGGCAAATTTTCGTCCCAACTAGATCCATAATCTAGCACATAAGCTCTCAACATGTCCTCCAGAATCTGATTGACTCTCTCGGTCTATCCATCTGTCTATGGATGAAAGGCCATACTGAATTCTAGCCTAGTACCCAAAGTCTCATGCAACTGATTCCATAACTTTGAGGTAAACTGGGTTCCTCTATCTGATACAATGGTCCTCAGAACTCCATTCAGACATACGATCCTGGTCATGTATATCTTTGCCAACTTAGCACTGGTGTAAGTGGTCTTTACTGGGATGAAATGTGCTACCTTCGTCAACCGATCGACTACAACCCATATCGAGTCATAGCCTGAATGAGTCCTGGGCAATCCCATGATAAAATCCATGCCTAGCTTATCCCACTTCCATTCGGGTATCGGCAATGGCTGTAGCAATCCTGCTGGCTTCTGATGCTCTGCCTTCACTCTCTGACATACATCGCAAACTGCTACATACTCCGCAATATCCTTCTTCATTCCGGTCCACCAGAAATTGTCCTTCAAATCCAGATACATCTTGATGTTTCCTGGGTGAATCAAATACAGCGAATCATGGGCCTCCTGCAGAATCAACTTCCTGATCTCCGGGTCATTAGGCACATATACGCGATCCTCAAACCATAAGGTATCATCTTCATCTTCACGAAATCCTTTATCCTTTCCTTTTGCTCATCCTTTCCTTTATCTCGGCGATCTCCTTGTCCGTCTTCTGAGCTTCTCTGGTCTTATCCATCAAGGTAGACTGAATATCCAATGCTGCTACATAGCCTCTCGGAACTATCTCCAAACATAGCTCACGAAGATCCTCTACTAACTCCTTGGGTAACTCTCCGGTCATGAGTGTATTGACATGACTCTTGCGGCTCAACGCATTGGCTACTACGTTAGCCTTTCCGGGATGATAATGCAACCTCATATCGTAATCCTTAATGAGCTCCAACCATCTCCTCTGCCTGAGATTCAACTCCTTCTACGTGAAAATATACTTCAAACTCTTGTGATCCGTGTACACCTCATAATGGTTCCCAATGAGAAAATGTCTCCACGTCTTCAATGCATGTACTACGGCTGCTTCCAAATCGTGCGTAGCATAGTTCAACTCATGGGGTTTAAGATGTCGTGAGGCATATGAAATAACTCTTCCCTCCTGCATAAGTACTGCTCCAAGTCCTCAATGAGAAGCATCACAATACACGTGGTAATCCTTGCATTGATCTGGAAGAATCAACACTGGGGTTGTAACCAAACGTTTCTTCAACTCTTGAAAACTGGCCTCACATTCCTCAGTCCATTTGAACTTGATGTCCTTCATCAACAACTCCGTCATGGGCTTTGCAATCTTAGAGAAATTCTCAATGAACCTCCGGTAGTATCCTGCGAGTCCAAGAAAACTCCGGATCTCTCCAACTGACGTGGGTGCTTCCCAATTTGTCATAGTGACAACCTTGGTGGGGTCTACTGCTATTCCTTCTCCGGATATAACATGTCCGAGGAATCTAACTTCCTTCAACCAAAAATCACACTTGCTGAATTTGGCATATAACTGATGTTCTGTGAGGTTCCCAAGTACCAAACGCAAATGCTCCTTATGCTCCTCTTCATTCTTAGAGTATACCAATATGTCATCAATGAATACCACGACGAACTTATCCAAAAACTCCGTAAACACCTTGTTCATCATGTTCATGAAATGGGCAGGCGCGTTAGTCAGACCAAATGACATAACGGTATACTCATAAAGCCCGTACCTTGTGGTAAAAGTTGTCTTAGGTATATCCTGCTCTCGAATCTTCAGCTGGTGGTATCCTGATCGCAGATCGATCTTAGAAAATACTTTAGCTCCTTGCAACTAGTCAAATAAATCATTGATCATCGGCAGTGGGTACTTGTTCTTGATTGTCACTTCATTCAATCCACGATAATCAACAACCATCCTCAACGATCCATCCTTCTTCTCCACGAGAAGCACTGGTGATCCCCCAAGGTGACGAACTTGGGCGAATATAGCCTTTATCCAGTAACTCCTTAATCTGCTTCTTAATTTCCTCCAAATCCTTTGCGGGCATCTTGTACGGTCTCTTAGATATTGGCCCTGTGCCTGGCAAAAGCTCAATCAAAAACTCAATGTCTCTATCCGGTGGCATGTCTGGCAACTCTTCTGGAAATACATCAGGGAAATCCTTCACCACTGGTACTTCCTCCTATACAACTCCTGATAAGGAATTCACTTGAGTCCTCTTTGGCACATGCCGGGATACATACTTAATCCTCCTTCCTTCTGGGGTGGTGAGCATAATCGACTTACTAGCGTAATCGATGTTCCCTCCATACATCGATAGCCAATCCATACCCAAAATCACATCCAAACCTTGCGACTCCAGAATTATCAGGTCTGAGGGGAAAACATGCCTACCTATAGTCAATGGCATTTGAAAACATCCTCGGCTCGCCATATGTTCTGCTCCTGGCGAACTTACTAACATCGGTGTTCTAAGAACTTTGGTGGGAAACTTATACTTATCCACAAATCCCCTTGATATGTATGAATGTGATGCACCAGTATCAAAAAGAACGATTGCAATAAATGACTTACCCAAAAACTTACCTATTACTGCATCTGGTTGTGCTTCAACCTCCTCCACGTTAATGTGGTTCACTTGTCCCCTATTTAAAGGGTTCGTCTTCTTCCCAGAGCTTCCATTGCCATTTCCATTCTTTGCTTCAGAACACTCCGTGGCGTAATGTCCATTCTTCCCACACTTGAAACAAGTAATGTGACTTAGATCCTTCTTGGTGGGCGTTGCTGGGTTGGAATAGTTCTGGCCGTTGCTTCCTCCATTCCCATTCCCATTCTTGGGGCCACTATGGTTGTGAGAACTTCCTCCATTGGCATTATGGCCTCCGTGGTTATGGTGAATGTGTCCTCCCGAGTTCGGGGTAAAACGGGGTCTCTGCTAAGCTCCTCAATAGTACTTCCCTTGTCCATACTTCCTCTTGCGATTGTCAATCTGCTGCTGCTTCCCTTCAATCATGAGTGCTCTATCTACCAACTCCTATTAGTTGTTGAAAGTTGCCACCATCAACTGCATGCTCAGCTCATCTTTAAGTCCTTCCAGAAACTTCTCCTGCTTAGCTGCATCCGTAGCAACGTCATATGGGGCATAACGTGCTAACTTACTAAAATCATCCACATACTGGCCCATTGTGCATCCTCCTTGGTGCAAGTTGCGAAACTTGCGCTCCTTCATGGCCATAGCTCCTGCTGAAACATGGGTAGTGCGAAAAGCCTGCTGAAACTGGTCCCATGTGACAGTGTCGATGGGGTAAGTGGCTGTGAAATTCTCCACCATGATGCTGCAGGTCCATCAAGCTGATGTGCGGCAAAACACACTCTCTCCGCATTTGTGCATCCTGCAGTGGTCAACTCCCTTCCAATCTTGCGGAGCCAATCATCTGCAACTATCGGCTCAGTGCTACTGGAGAACACCGGCGGATTCAGCCTTAGAAAACAGGCTAAGTGATCAACAGGTGGTGGTGGTGGTGGATTGTTGTTGTTTTTCCCCTGATTCTGATTCTGGACTAGCAACTGCATCAGGGTATTTTGCTGCTGGATCAACTGAGTGAGCTCCGGTAGGAAAGCAAATCCATTATCACGTCTCGGAGGCATCTGATGGGTTTAGAAAATATGAGAAAACAAAATAGAATGAGATCTAGAGGGAAAACACTACCCATATGCACATGAGACAAACACAATCATATCACTTCAATCAAATCAAACAAGGGCATACATCGGTCTAACTATCGTTACAAAGGTGCTCGGACCATACTATATACATGGGGGAATGCTACTACTGATATGGTGGTCGACTAGAAAACTTGATCGGTGGAAGACTCCATGATATCTGCTCCAGCTTCATCTACATAGTCATCATCGCTATCATCAGGGTCGGAGTCGGTGTCGTCGAAGATGATGTAGTTCTCCCGACAAGTGGAATCATCGTCTTCTCCTCCTGGCGCGGGGTCTCCCATGAATACTCCTAGCTTCCTCATCAAATCATCATTCTTCTCCATGAGTATCGTCATTTACTACTCATATCCATCACGTGTAGACTTGAGTTCTTCCTCCAGCTCCGTGATCCTGGTCATTGCCTTCTTCAGATTTATCATGCTTGCGCACATCTGGTTCTCCTGGCGATGAATGTGCTGGTTTAACTCCTAGATGGAAGTTGCAATGGATCTATCCTTCCTATTGCTGATCATCTCCCATTGCTCATCTCAGCGCCCATAAATGTGGTAAATAGTATCCTTGAGGTCCTTGTGGTAAACTTCTCCAACGCGTCCCATAGTGATGTGGGCTGCCATGCTCTTTCCTAGACTCGAGGTTGGTGCATCAAAGGAAAACTCTATGGGCTCAATGACTGGCATGAACGTCCTTCCTGGAACTTGAACTCGAATCATCCAATGATCCTCTTCTGGTAAAGTGGCGATGTAGGCCCCGGTGAAGCTTGGTATTCTGATGTTTAGGTACCTAGTAACTTCCTTCAAGTGTCGTCCAAAAGGTGTATCTTCATCCGGTTGTGTGAACTTGTTCCTTGCATCTGCCATCCTATAGAGTAGAAAAGGGAGAGAAGTCAGAAATGAGAAGAGAGTAGTGATCTAGGGTTTTAGCTTAGTGGTCGTGTCCTACAGTCAGCATGTGCTCTGATACCATCTTGTAGCGACCAGACCTCAAATAGTCTGATCTCTATGCATCAGTTTCATCCATGGATCGGTAATGCTGACACGCATAGTACTTGAGGATTTATAACAGAGCTTAAATCACACACTTATTACATCGAATGTCGCAAAAGAGAACTTATTACAATAATATGGCTTAAGGCCATCTAAAATCGATAACACCAGAAGGCTTGGAAGACAAAGTGAGTCCATCAACTCCAACGGCATCATTGAGTGAAAGACAACGACCTATGGCACCTTACTCGTTGTCTGGAAAGTATGCAACATGAACGTTGCAGCCCAAAACAGGTCAGCACATGGAATATGCTGGCAATGTAACACATAGAGTAATGAACAGAACAAATGCTATCACTACATGCATATATGGCTGGTGGAAAGCTCTATGGTTATAGTTTTGCATAAAGCCAATTTTTCCTACAATAAAGCAATAAATTTTATTTAACTATCATGGTGGTTGTTAAACATTGAGAAGGTTCCTCCAACTCAATCCCGATTAAGCATCATCATTAAAGCTGATCAAATTATATTTAGAGTGATGAGATCAACATGATAATCCAAGAACTAGATACTCAAAACATCCATAATTGGGGACATGGCTAACCATGATTAGTTTGTACACTCTGCAGAGGTTTGCACCCTTTTCCCCACAAGACTCGAATACATCCATGGTCAGAGATTCGAGACACAGTCTTTCTGAAACAATAACGCTTTACTCTGGGTGGACAGTTACACCTACTTTCCCCTGCATCTGCTAGCCCACCACTAAAAGAGGTCATGCTACATACTCAACTATGCTAGAGCCCATAATAGCTTGTGGCTGCACACGGAAGTTTCTAGCATGAATAATCTTATGATCCCTTTGATCCTGGGTGGCATTCCATAGGGTAATCACACGGGTCCTCCGGGATTCCCTTGGGCAAGCACTGGGTTCTCCAGGTGCCCGGGCAAACCACTGGGTACTCGAGGGTGCCCCTACCATTCAACCCAGATGTGTATTAAAGTAGCCACCTTAAAGTAGCCACCTTAATAACTCTCACATCTGTCATGAATCACTCAAACCAAACCACGTCTACGAGCATAGCATAGCAGTATAAGCATAACACAGAAGTAACTCCCAAGGTTTGAATGCAGGACAATAGGTTCCTACCTCATCAACTACTTCCCAATATCCACATGTTATCAAATCCTAACCATGCAATGTTTGAGGATTGATCTAATGCAATAAAACTGGGTAGTAAGGAGGTATGATCAAAGTGTTACTTGCCTTGCTGATGATCCGCGAAACCTAGAGACTCGTAGTAGCACACTTCGCACTCCGGGTACTCTATCGCAAACAAACAAACATGCAATAAGCACTCTAGAAGCACGGGTAAAACTCAAATAAGAGATATAAACAGAAAGTTCAACTAAAGAACTCCAGTTTGCAAAAAGAATCAAATCGAACGAAGCAACAAAACTCAAACGGCGAAAGAAACAAGATCCAATTACTAATCTGGACTAAAGCCAAATTTTACATACCAAAATCTTGTTCAAGTTGTTTAAATAGAAAGAGGGCTTCGATACGAAGATCTAGGCACTTGAATCACCTGATTCCGATAAACGAGCGACAAGATAAACTAAAACAAAAATCAGGGCAGAAATCGCGATCGAAAATAATCGCGGAAAAATTCTGGAAAAAGAAAAACTGATGAACAGGCTAACGAATGAACGTTCGCTGTCTGCGGCTAACGGGTGAACACCGTTCATTAAAATGAACGTACGGACAAATGCCCGCTATTTAACTAAACCGAGAAAAAAATCGATCTAAATAAAAAAACCTAGGGTTTTCGAAAAAAACAACACGGTTTTCTAACAAAAACCAGCGGCGGTGGCGGGCTACCTCGGCAAGGTCCGGCGGGGTGAGCGGCGGCTCCAGCAGGGCTGGCAGCGGTGGCGGCGAGCAGATCAGGCGTCGGGGCGGCGAAACGAGGCGGCGACGGCGCTGTGGGGTGACGGCGGCACTGCGGGGCGACGGCGCGGCGAGGCGGTGGCGGCGCGGCGACGGCGGGCGGCGGTGGCAACACGGGAATAGAGGCGGCCGGGCGGCGGCTGACTAGGGTTTCGGCCGGGTCGGGCCCTCGTCTTATAAAGGCCGGTCGGGCTAGTGTCCAGGTCAGACACGACCCGGTTAGGTCAGTGCGATTTCTTTAAAAAAATATTCCGACGCACAGAAAAACAAAGAAAAAAAATTACTAAACCGACTCCAAAAATCCTGAAAGAAATTTTCCTCGTCCCCTAAAAATATAGCGGACAAAGTGAAGATTTATTTGGGCCTCTAATGCAATTTTGAAAAACGCATTTACTTCCTAATTCTAATAAAATAGCGATAAAACTCCGAATAAAATTCTTATTTGATTTTCATATTTAACCTCCAATATTTATTTATTTTGGAGAAGTCAATTTAACCCCTCTCTTTTATTTTCATATAAGAAATATTCAAAGAGAAAAATAATTAAAATCAAACGATCCTCTTTTCAAAATTTGAGAAAACTCAAATATGAAAATAACAAAATCCCCAACTCTCTCCGTGGGTCCTTGAGTTGCGTAGAATTTCTAGGATCAAGCCAAAATGCAATAAAATATGATATGCAATGATGATCTAATGTATAACATTCCAAATTGAAAATTTGGGATGTTAGAAACACCATATGATCCAACTATATTAACAAAGCCCGCGATACATCAAGATCGTGCTATCTCAAGAACATGAGAGAGAGAGAGAGATTAAACACATAGCTACTGGTACAAACCCTCGGCCCCGAGGGTGGACTACTCACTCCTCATCATGGTGGCTGCTAGGATGATGAAGATGGCAACTAGTGATGATTTCCCCCTCCGACAGGGTGCCAAAACAGGGTCTAGATTGGTTTTTCGTGGCTACAAAGGATTGCGGCGGTAGAAACTCCGATCTAGGGTTATTTCTGGGGGTTTCTGTATTTATAGGATTTTTTGGCATTGGTTTCACGTGAAGATGGGCCTCGAGGTGAGCACAACCCACCTGCACACGGGCAAGGGCCCAGGCGCGCCCTGGTGGGTTGTGCTCTCCTCCTTCACCTTCTAGTCATCCCATGAAGCTTCTAGTGCCTCTTTTGTTCCAAAATATATCTTCAAAAAGTTTCGTTGCATATGGAGAACTTATATTTCTACACAAAAACCAACACCACAGTAGTTATGCTGAAAATAACATCAGTCCGGTTAGTTCCATGCAAATCATACCAAAACCATATAAAATTATTGTAAACATGGCATGGATACTTCATAAATTATAGATACGTTGGAGACATGTTAGCATCCCCGAGCTTAACTCCTTCTCGTCCTCGAGTAGGTACATGATAAAAGAAATAATTTATGAAGTGTGAATGCTAGCATAGTGCATAAGTTTGAACAATAAAATTTCAATCACTTTTGCTAGCATTATAACAACAAATCTTTCTCATAAAACTCATCATGATAAAGTAGCAATTGAAAACGGATTTTTTTTTGTGGAATGCTACCTATCATATTCATCATATACTCTTTCTTTTCTAGCATGGACATTTAGACTTGAATGATTCAAAGCAATGGTCTATAATTTCATATGAGGACATCAGTACTCAAGCATATCAACAAGCAACCGTGTCTTTCAAAATATCAACACTAAAGAAAGTTATCCCTAGCCCATCATGCTCAATCATTGATCCATTCATGAAACATATTTTGAGAGGCATACTTTTCCCGTCAACGCAAATGATCGAGTAATTCCCAATACTTTCCATGCTAGATACATCATAGGTTGTTCCCAAACATGAAATAAATTTTATTCCTTTTTCCACCATTCTTTCACAATCCATGGCTAGTCGTATCCACGAGTGCCCTCCATACCAACACTTTCCAAGGAATTTATTACTTGACAACATAAAGTAAATTTCTTTTTCATTTAGGGACTGGGCATCCCTATTACCGTCGTACTCTCATGCAATGACAAGTGAATAAACACTCATCTTGAGAATAACACATCTAGCATGGAAAATATTAGCCACCCCCTGCTGCTTCGGTATGAGCACAGAAAAAGGAAATTCATTTTGAAAATTAGAGATAGCACATTCAAATTTACTTAGAACGACATGGGAATACCGCCTATAGGTTGGTATGGTGGACTCATGTGGCAAAACTGGGTTTAAGGATTTTGGATGCACATGTAGTATTGCCACTTAGTACAAATGGAGGCTAGCAAATAGATTGAGAAGCGGCCAACCAAGAAATGAAAACGATCATAAACGAGCATTAAACATAAATAACACCGAATAATGCACCATAAGTAGGATGTAACTTCATTGCTTAACTATTGACTTTCGTGCTTGCATAGGGAATCACAAACCTTACACCAACATTCTTACTAACGCATAATTACTCACCAACATGTCTCACATTATTATCTCCATATCAAAAAACTATTGCAAGGAATCAAACTTATCATTTCCAATGATCTTCATGAAAGTTTTAATTATATCCCTCTTGAATATCTATCACTTTGGGACTAAATTTATATATTACCATTGCTACTAACAATCTCTCAAATAAATTTAAGTGAAGCACAAGAGCATAAGTATTTCTTCAAAATTTTCAACTCTCAAAATAATCTAAGTGAAGCATGAGAGTAAATGACAAATTACTCCAAAAAGATATAAGTGAAGATCAAATGATTAGTTAAGTAAATACGTAGCTATGTGAGGACTCTATTTTATTTAAAAGTTCCATATCTAAGTATTTTATTAAAACAGCAAGCAAAACAAAATTAAATTAAATTCTAATAATAGCACACATCATGTGAAGAAGCAAAAACTTAGGCCCAACCGAGGCTAACCGATAATTATTGATGAAGAAAGGTGGGATGCCTACCGGGGCATCCCCAAGCTTAGATGCTTGAGACTTCTTGAAATATTATCTTGTGATGCCTTGGGAATCCCCAAGCTCGAACTTTTGTGCCTCCTTAATTCCTTTTATATCATGGTTTCCCTAAATCTTAAAAACTTCATCCACACAAAACTCAGCAAGAACTCGTGAGATAAGTTAGTATAAATCAATGCAATAACCTTATCATTCTCTATTGTAGCAAATCACTAAAATTATTATTTAACACTGCATACTAAATGCCTCTGCATATTTAATACTCCTATCCTAAAATATAATCATTAAACAAGCAAACATAACAACAAACTGCCAAAATAGGACAGTCTCTAAAGAATGCAAGAAGATACATACTTCTTTAACTCCAAAAATTCTAAAAAAAATTACCACACTGTAGAAATTTATAATAGCTTCTTTGGAAAAAATTCAACATTTTATGACATTCTTACTTTTCTCAAGAACTCATGCACTAGCGTGCAACTTTCTGTTTTCAAACAGCAACATATAGACTTGCAAAATGAGCATGACAAATGCTATACTTGACAATTTTATTGAAATAAAAGATGCAAAACATTACCTAAATAACAGCAAGAAAATCTCAACAAAATAAAATGACGTTTCAAGTAAAACTCGTATTATGTGACGAATGAAAATATAGCTCCAAGTGTGGTTATCGATAATGTTGGAGAAGAAAGAGGGGATGCCTTGTGGGGCATTGATGTTGGCTTGAACTACGTCGGTATTTCCCCAAAGAGGAAGGGATGATGCAACACATCAAAGGTATGTATTTCCCTCAGTGATGAGACCACGGTTATTGAACCAGTAGGAGAACCGAGCAACACAACATAAACGGTACCGTCACACAGAGAAAAAATACTTGCAACCCGACGTGTTAAAGGGGTTGTCAATCCCTTTCAGGTAACGGTGCCAGAAATTGTCAAGTGGACATGATAAAATTGTAGTAGATTTATAGATGCAAATAAAAGCAAATAAAATTCAGTGAGGTATTTTTGGGTTTTTGATAATATAGATCTGAAAATAAAAGTTGCAAATAAACAAAAAGGCAAATAGCAAAATAGATCTGAAAATATATGATGAGAAAATAGACCCGGGGGCCATAGATTTCACTACTGGCTTCTCTAGAGAATGAAGGCATACAGTGGGTAAACAAGTTACTGTTGGGCAATTGATAGAACTTCAAATAATTATGATGATATCCAGGCAATGATCATTATATAGGCATCACGTCCAAGATTAGTAGACCGACTCCTGCCTGCATCTACTACTATTATTCCACACACCGACCGCTATCCAGCATGCATCTAGTGAATTAAGTTCGTGGATAAATGGAGTAATGCAATAAGAACGGTGACATGATGTAGATAATATCTATTCATGTAGGAATTAGACCCCATCTTGTTATCCTTAATGGCAACGATACATACATGTAATTTCCCCTTCTGTCACTGGGATCAAGCACCGTAAGATCGAACCCATCACAAAGCACCTCTTCCCATGTCATGAAAATCGATCTAGTCGGCATAACTAAACCAAAGATTTGAAGATGAAATACGAGGATATAAGTAATCATGCATATAAGAGATCAAAAGACTCAAATAACTTTCATGGATAAAAACATAGATCTGATCATAAACTCAAAGTTCATCGGATCCCAACAAACACACCGCAAAAAGGAGTTACATCAAATAGATTTCCAAAGACCATTGTATTGAGAATCAGAGAGAGAGAGAGAAAGCCATCTAGCTAATAATTACGGACCCGTAGGTCTACAATGAACTACTCACGCATCATCGGAGAGGCACCAATGAGGATGATGAACCCCACCGTGATGGTGTCTAGATTCAATCTGTGGTTTCTAGAACTTGCGGCAGCTAGAATTGTTTTTCATCGCCTCCCTAGGGTTTCTTGAATATTGGGGTATTTATAGAGCAAAGAGGCGGTGCGGGAGGCGACCAAGGTGGGCACAACCCACCTGGGCACGCCTGGGCCCCTAGGCGCCCAGGCACGCCCTGGTGGGTTGTGCTCCCTTGGGAGCCCCCCTCGTGTACTTTCTTGGCCCAACAGGTGTCTTCTGGTCCAGAAAAAAACACCAAAAAGTTTTGCTGCATTTGGACTTCTTTTGGTATTGATTTCCTGTGAAGTAAAACAAGCAAAAAATAGCAACTGGCATTGTCCCAAAAAATGATATAAAGTTCCTATAAAATAATTGTAAAACATCCAAGAATGATAATATAACAGCATGGAACAATGAAAAATTATAGATATGTTGGAGACGTATCAACATCCCCAAGCTTAATTCCTGCTCGTCGTCGAGTAGGTAAATGATAAAAACAGAATTTTTGATGTGGAATGTTGCCTAACATGTTCATAACATATTGTTTTCTTTGTAGCATGGACATTTGGACTTCTATATGATTCAAAGCAATATTCTAGTTTTGACATGAAGATTTCAATACTCAAGCATGTCAACAAGCAACCATGTCTTTCAAAATATCACACTACAACAAGTTATCCCTAGCCCATTATGTTCATTCATTGATCCATTCATGAAACACACTCGCACATTAGCTACACCCAATGCTCAAGTACGATCATAGTGCCCCTTAGTTGGTGCTTTATAAGAGAAGATGGAGACTCAAATAAAAATAAAATTGCATAAAGTAAGAAAGGCCCTTCGCAGAGGGAAGTAGGGATTTGTAGCGGTGCCAGATCTCAAAGTGAAAAAGATAGAGATAAAACATTTTGGGTGACATGCCTTTCCTGTCAACGAAAACGATCAAGTAGTTACTAATACTTTCCATGCTAGATATATCATAGGCGGTTCCCAAACAGAAAATAAACTTTATTCCTTTTTCCACCATACTTTCACATTCCACAGCAGCCGAATCCACGGGTGCCGTCCATACCAACACTTTCCAAGGAATTTATTATTTGACAACATAAAGTAAATTCATTTTTTCGTTTCGGGATTGTCCATCCCTAATACCTTTGCCATAGTCTCGTGCAATGAAAAGTGAATAAACTCTCATCTTGAGAATAACACATCCAACATGGAAAAATATCAGCCACCCCATACGATTTCATGAGCGGTATGAGCACACAAAAGAGAAATTTATTTTGAAAATTAGAGATAGCACATACAAATTTGCTTAGAATGACACGGAAATACGACATATAGGTAGGTATGGTGGACTCATGTGACAAAACTAGTTTGAGGATTTTGGATGCACAAGTAGTGATCTACTTAGTGCAAGTGAAGTCTAGCAAAAGATTGGGAAGCATCCAACCAAGAAAAGAAAAATTCTCATAAGCGCGCATTAAGCATAACTAACACAAAATAATGCACCACAAGTAGGATGTAATTTCATTGCATAACTATTGACTTTCATGCTTGCATAGGGAATCACAAACCTTAACAACAATATTCTTACTAAAGCATAATTACTCATCAACTTGACTCTCATATTATATCAAAATATTGCAAAACTATTACAAGGAATCAAGTTTATTTTGTTCAATGTTCTTCATGAAAGTTTTTATTATATCCCTCTTGAATATCTATCACTTCAGGACTAATTTCATATGTTGCTTTTGATAGCTCAAACAAATCTAAGTGAAGAACGTGAGCATAAAAATATTCTTTTCTCAAAATAATTTAAGTGGAGCAAGAGAGAATTTATTAAAAAATAATAAAGAACACCATGCTCAAAAAGATATAAGTGAAGCACTAGAGCAATTCCATAGCTCATAAAGATTTAAGTGAAGCATGGAGAGCAATTCTAACAAATCATATCATACTTTTGGCTCCCTCAAATAGGTGTGTCCAGCAAGGATAGATGACACAAAATAAAAAGCAAAACAAGAAAAGACTCATATAATACAAGATGCTCCAAGAAAAACTCATGATATGTGACGAATAAAAATATAGCTCCAAGTAAAATATCGATGGACGTTAGAAGAAAGAGGGGATGGCACTCGGGGCATCCCCAAGATTAGTTGCATGCTTCTCTTTTAGATAATAGCTTGGGATGCCATGGGGCATCCCCAAGCTTAGGCTCTTCTTACTCCCCATCATGATCTCACCCAAAACTTGAACACTTCAATCACACAAAAATCAACAAAACCTTCGTGAGATCCGTTAGTATAACAAAGCAAATCACTACTCTAAGTACTGTTGCAAACCAATTCATATTTTATTTTTTCATTATATCTACTGTACTCTAACTTTACTATAGCTTATACCCTCCAATACAAACCATAGATTCATCGAAATAAGCACACAATGCAAAGAAAACAAAATCTGTCAAAAACAGAACAGTCTGTAGTAATCAGGGAACTTTTTATACTTATGTAACTCCGAACATTCTAAAATATTAGGATAACTTGGGAAATTTGTATAAAATTCTTGTGTAAAAAATTCAGACTAAAAGCACATTTTTGTGATTTATGAAAATTATTTTACTAAGCGCAGAAGTTTTTGTTTTTCAACAAGATCAAATCAACTATCACCCAACATGATCCCAAAGGCTTTGCTTCGTACAAACACTAATTAAACACAAATAACACAATCATAACAGAGGCATAATTGTGCAAACACTCAAGGACAGAAAGAAAAAGACAAAAATAAATTTTATTCATTGGGTGGCCTCCCAACAAGCGCTATTCTTTATAGCCATTAAGCTAGGCTTTGAGATTTCGATGATGCTCACTTGAAAGATAATAATTGAAACACAAAGAGAGCATCATAAAACATGTGACAAAAAATTTAAGTCTAACATGCTTCCTATGCATAGGCATTTTATAAGCAAACAAATTATCAAGGCAAGCAAAAAGTAGCATATGAAAGGGAGAAGAAAGAAATAATGACAATCTCAACATAACGAGAGGTAATTTAGTAACATGAAAATTTCTACAACCATATTTTCCTCTCCCATAATAGTTACATGTAGGATCATAATAAAATTCAACAATATAACTATCATATAAATTTTTATCTTCATGATCCTAATACATGCAAAGTTGTCACTCTTCCAAAATAGTGGAATTATCATCAAATAAAGTCATGACCTCACCAAACCCACTTTTATTAAAAATTTAATTAGATTGAACACTCTCCAAATATGTGGGATTATTTTTAGCTAAAGTTGACTCTCTTCAAAACCCACTTATAATATTATCACAAGCATATTCATCATGAGGTTTAAATAAATTTTCAAGATCATAAGAAAGATTATCACCCCAATCATGATCATTGCAATAAGTAGTGGACATATCAAAACAAGCATCCCCAAGCTTGGGGTTTTGCATATCACTAGCACAATTGACATTAATAGAATTATAATAACATCATTGCAATCATGCTTTTCATTCAAGGAGCTATCATGAATCATTTCATAAATTTCATCATTTAACACTTCATCAAAAATTTCAGATTCATAAATGTCAAGCAAAACTTCATAAAGATATTCTAGTGAATTCAATTCACTGACAATTGGTTCATCATAAATGGATCTTTTAAAAAGATTAGCAAGTGGATGAGGATCCGTATCAATAGATTTTTAGAAAACAAAGATGCAAGCAAATAGAAGACACATGGCAACACAAGCAAACAAGAGATTTGACGAGAAAAGGGCGAACGAAAAAGAGGGCGAATAAAATGGCAAATTTTTCTGAAGTGGGGGAGAGGAAAACGATACGCAAATGGCAAATAATGTAAATTGCAAGGAGTTGAGATTTGTGATTAGGAACCTGGTAGATGTTAATGATGTCTCCCCGGCAATAGCGCCAGAAATTGGCACGTTGTGGGGAGACTACCTTGACTTGATCGTCCCCGGCAACGGTGCTAGAAAATCCCTTTGACGTTGGCTTGAACTACGTCATTATTTCCCCAAAGAGGAAGGGATGATGCAGCACAACAACGGTAGGTACTTCCCTCAGTGATGAGACCAAGATTATCAAACCAGTAGGAGAACCAAGCAACACTACATAAACGGTAACTGCACACAAAGAACAAATACTTGCAACCCGACGTGTTAAAGGGCTTGTCAATCCCTTTCGGGTAACGGTGCCAGAAATTGTCAAGTGGACGTGATAAAATTGTAGTAGATTGATAGATGCAAGTAAAATAAAATAAAATTCAGAGAGGTATTTTTGGGTTTTTGATAATATAGATCTGGAAATAAAAGTTGCAAATAAAAAAAAGGTAAATAGCAAAATAGATCTGAAAGTATATGCTGAGAAAATGGACCCGGGGGCCGTAGATTTCACTAGTGGCTTTTCTCGAGAAAAAAAAGCATCATGGGTAAACAAATTACTGTTGGGAAATTGACAGAACTTCAAATAATTATGATGATATCCAGGCATTGATCATTATATAGGCATCACGTCCAAGATTAGTAGACCGACTCCTGCCTGCATCTACTACTATTACTCCACACATCGACCGCTATCCATCATGCATCTAGTGTATTAAGTTCATGGAGAAATGGAGTAATGCAATAAGAACGATGACATGGTGTAGACAAGATCTATTCATGTAGGAATTAGACCCCAACTTGTTATCCTTAATGGCAATGATACATATGTGTCGTTTCCCCTTCTGTCACTGGGATCAAGCACCGTAAGATCAAACCCATCACAAAGCACCTCTTCCCATGGCGAGAAAAATTGATCTAGTCGGCCTAACTAAACCAAAGATTCAAAGAAGAAATATGAGGCTATAAGTAATCATGCATATAAGAGATCAAAAGACTCAAATAATTTTCATGGATAAAAACATAGATCTGACCATAAACTGAAAGTTCATCGGATCCCAACAAACACACCGCAAAAAAGTGTTACATCAATTAGATCTCCAAGAGACCATTGTATTGAGAATCAAAAGAGAGAGAGAGAGGAACCCATCTTGCTACTAACTACGGACCCGTAGTTCTACAATGAACTACTCACGCATCATCGGAGAGGCACCAATGAGGATGATGAACCCCTCCGTGATGGTGTCTAGATTGGATTTGTGGTTTCTGGAACTTGCGGTGGCTAGAATTGTTTTTCGTCGCCTCCCCCTAGGGTTTCTGGAATATTGGGATATTGATAGAGCAAAGAGGTGGTGCGGGAGGCGGCCAAGGTGGGCACAACCCACCTGGGCGCGCCTAGGCCCCCGGGCGCGCCCTGGTGGGTTGTGCTCCCCTCGGAGCCCCCCTCAGGTACTTTCTTGGCCCAACAAGTATATTCTAGTCCAGAAAAAATCTCCAAAAAGTTTTGCTGCTTTTGGACTCCATTTGGTTTTGATTTCGTGCGAAGTAAAAAACAAGCAAAAAAACAGCAACTGGCATTGGGCACTATGTCAATAAGTTAGTCCCAAAAATGATATAAAGTTGATATAAAATGATTGTGAAACATCCAAGAATTATAATATAACATCATGGAACTATCAAAAATTATAGATACATTGGAGACGTATCAACATCCCCAAGCTTAATTCCTGCTCGTCCTCGAGTAGGTAAATGATAAAAACAGAATTTTTGATGTGGAATGTTGCCTAACATGTTCATCACATTTTTTTGTAGCATGGACATTTGGACTTTTATATGATTCAAAGCAATAGTCTAGTTTTGATGTTAAGAATTCAACACTCAAGCATATCAACAAGCAACCAGGTCTTTCAAAATATCAACACTAAAGCAAGTTATCCTTAGCCCATTATGCTCAATCATTGATCCATTCATGAAACACACTCGCATATTAGCTACACCCAATGCTACGATCATGGTGCCCCTTAGTTGGTGCTTTATGAGATAATATGGTGAAAGGATCGAGAAGAGGTGTCTAGAGAGGGGGTGATTAGACACTCAACAAGCAAAAGTAGCAGTTTTTAAGTTCTTCAAGTTGAGGTTGTAGATAAGCACAATTTTAAGCATTCCCAACACAATTCAAGCAAGCAGGGCAAGAGTATAAGCAGCTGAGATAGTAAAGCATGCTAGTTGCAAGAAAGTAAAGGGATGGGATTGGAGTGTCCAAACGCAATGAAGACACGAAGATTTTTGGCGTGGTTCCAATAGGTGGTGCTATCGTACATCCACGTTGATGGAGACTTCAACCCACGAAGGGTAACGGTTGCGTGAGTCCACAGAGGGATCCACCCACGAAGGGTCCACGAAGAAGCAACCTTGTCTATCCCACCATGGCGATCGCCCATGAAGGACTTAACTCAATTAGGTAAATCTTGATGAAGTAGGCAATCTCCATGCAATTACAAACTCCTTGGTTCAACTCCACAATCTTGACGGAGGCTCCTAAGTGACACCTAACCAATCCAGGAGACATCACTCTCCAAAAGGTAATAGATGGTGCATTGATGATGAACTACTTGCTCTTGTGCTTCAAATGATAGTCTCCCCAACACTCAACTCTCTCTCATAGATTTGGCTATGGTGGAAAGATGATTTGAGTGGAAAGCGACTTGGGGAAGGCTAGAGACCAAGATTCTTGTGGTTGGATTGGAATGTCTTGGTCTCAACACATGAGTAGGTGGTTCTCTCTCAGAAAATGAGTACTGGAAGTGTAGGCACGTTCTGATGGCTCTCTCTCTAATGGAGAAGGGGGTGGCGGGGTATATATAGCCTCCACACAAAATCCAGCCGTTACACACATTTGACCCAACTCGGTCAGACCGAATAGAAGAACTTGGTGAGACCGATTTTTAGTTCAAAATGTGAACATTAGGAATCTCGGTGGGACCGACGAGATCAACTCAGTGGGACTGATGTGCTAGGGCTAGGGCAAAACCTCATCTCAGTGAGACCGATCACATGAACTAAGTGAGACCGATTCCATCAATTGATCAAACAGAGAGGTTGTCAGGCAAACTCGGTGTGACCGACTGCACATTTCTGTGAGACCGAAACAATTACAATAGGAAATAGAGATTTTGCAAGGCCATCTCGGTGAGACTGAGATCCATATCGGTGTGGTCGAATTGATTAGGGTTTCTGGCAGTGGCTATGTCAAATGAACTCGGTGGTGCCGGATAGATCAAATCGGCGGGGCCGAGTTTTTCTTTAGGTTTTAAACATATGTGGAAATGAGAAAGTGGTTGAGGGTTTTGGAGCAATATCACTAAGAACTTGAGCAAGTAGACCATTAAGCAAAACCTCATCCCCTTTTAATAGTATTGGCATTCATATGGACTCAATGTGATCTTGGATCACTAGAATAAAAATGAAGAGTCTTGAGCCGTTGCCAATCTTTGTCCTTAGCATTTGGAAGGGGTTTCACATCCTCTTGTCCTTGCCACACCATTGTTGAACTCATCTGAAATATACTCGATAAATGTATTAGTGCAACAAGAGATATGTTGTCATTGATTACCAACATCACCCAGGGAGCACTTGTGCTTTCAATTCCCCGTTTTGATAATTGATGACAACATACATCAAAGCTTTAGGTAAAGATATGAATAGCAACAGGTAAAGTTTTGGAAGGACATATAACATGCATAGGCTCCCCCTACATGTATGCAATCATGTAATGATGGAATGTAAGAACATGTGAATGCATAAGCATGTCTGAGCAAGCAATGAGTTACATGTATCTTGGCTATATGCATCAGAGCAGATGATGTAGATAGAATAGGTATACCTTCATGTTCATGAATCCTTCTTGCAAACAATATCTGCAGCAGCAAGAGATCCTCATGCACATGAGTATGATGCATATACTTACCTTGTGGTCTTGACCTGGCTTTGGAAGAGATAAGCTTGAGGAAACATGGTTAGATAACACAAGAACACTCTAGATAAAGCAAGTTTAGAAACCACAAGATTACCAAGACTGGGATGACATGTAATGAGTGAGTACTTAGTACTCCATTTGGATATAGACATGTCCCAAAAGATTAAAGATATGCAATGAATTCCAAAGATTTTCTTCCCTTGGATAAGAACTCTTTCTCCCCCTGAATCTGATATTGGATAATGGGAGAAGGTAGGGTAAGAGAAAATCAGAGCAAAGAAAGAAAAGAAAATTAGAGCAAGAACTATTGAAGCAAGAAATGGTTCAAGCAAATAAGTCTTAACATGTCTTTCGCCTCTTGAAGACATGTGCTTATATCCTCTATTGACAACAAGCATCTGGGAGGGCTAAGATGTCTCTCTTTCTCTCCCATTTGATAAGCTTTGATGTGCTCTCTCTCTCCCCCTTTGACATCAATTTCCAAGAAGAGATCTTCTGGAGTATGAGTCAATTAGGTTTGGTCCTTGAGACACATTACACAGCAGCATGTAGATTATGATGTTGGTAGAGGATAAGAATCATTGAGTGGAGCTGGAAAAGATGTGCAGGATGCAATGGCAAAAAGTTTTCTTCAACAGCGAAATTTGTAACGCCGATTCATTTTCATCGGTGACACCGAGTTGGCGGAGTCACAGAATATCCCGATCGGTGCAACCGAGTTAGACCATGTTGGTTGAACCAATGATCTATTCACAAGGATACCTTGTGCTTTGGTTAGGCCGATAGGTTTGAATCAAAGAGATCGAGTTAAACACAGAGTAAACATTTTGTCAACTCAGCTCACTTGGCAAATAAAATCACTCAAGTATTTGCAAGGAATTTACTAAAAGACATAAAAGAGAAGAGATCTAGATGATTTTTTTTTGTAAAAAAGGAAACACAAAGAAAGAGACAACAAAAAACATAGAAAGACTAGAGAACTTCATCTAGAAGGGGTCGGCGACAAAGTCACCTATGTTACAGTATATTGACTTAGGAGTCAAGTGAGGTCACTTGATCATAGGTCATACTCATCGTTTAAGCTCAAAATGGGGTTACCATTTTTTGTTTAAGCACTTTGATGTATTCAAATCTTGTTGAGTTGCTTTCACTCATGACTTGGGTCAAAGCTTCTCTAAGATGGAATAGCATACCTTGGAATGTGTTGATCTTGGTCATGTATTGTGTTGGATGCTCATGGTTGATGTAGTCCATCAAGAGTTGAGAGCATCACTTGAAGTTTGAGTTCATCTTCCTACATGGGTTAGTCTTGCAAGGAAGAACACTTGTGTATCAAACAATGACAAACATGTAACTTGATACCAAATGAAATTTTATATATAGATGTTGTCAAAGGATATGTTGAGTGAGGTCATCCTTCCTTTTATTTCACAAGGAACAAGCAAGAATATCCATAGACATAGAGTGAAGTACACATATGTTGATGTCCATGGAAGCATTTGGTTACCTTGTCCCTTGACTTACCAACAAGAGGGTTTGTGACTCCTTGAACTAGTGCAAGATACGAAAGTTGATTGCACTTGTCCTTGCCAATATGAATATGAGTGAAGTATATTGGCGGAGTCACCCTCAAGAACTCTCTAGTTCTTCTTCTTTGGGATCCACATCAACTTGATGGGAATCCTTGGAGTTGTAGTAGTACTTGATGAAGTAGAACCTGATGTAGTCTTGGGAACCCACTTGACCAAGGCCTTTGGAGCTTCTTCAAATGCATCAATCTCCTCTTGAAGCTTGTCCTTGCCTTTTAGCTTGTGGTCTTGTGGTGATAGATCATCTTGAGCTTGTGTTCCCTTGAAAGAAGTAGGGTCATACTTCTCTTGTTGAGGAACAAACTTCGTCCTTGGGTATTGATCTTCTTACCACTCAACTCCATTGGCATTGAACTTTCGTTCAAAACCAACACCTTGATTCTTCTGGTGCCTTCCTTGCTTGCGTACAATTTCCTCAAATTGCTTACTTCCGGCAAGGCTCTTGTAAACACCTTTCTCTATAATTCCCTTCAATGAGCTATTTCCTTGCTCAAGTGTAACTTGGCTAAGAGAATCATTAGTGGAATCAAGAGAACTACTAGAAGCAAGAATATTGGATTTAGCAAGATTACTGTTACTACTAGAAGAAGAATCTTTCTTACTCTTGTTTCTAGATTTTACTTGTGGCATATAAGTAGGCAAGAGTAAATGCTTGGCAACGTAATAAGAACTTTTCTTCCGAAGACCATCATTGATTGCTTTTAAGAACCCATGCTCTTGCTCTAAATTGAGCTTTTCAAAGCGTAGCTTCTCATGAGTTTTCAAAATTTCTCGATGATCCTCCAAAGTAGCTTCGTGAGCTAACTTAAGAGTGTTTAGTTCTTTAGTTAGACGCTCAATCTCCTTCTTATCATTGTCATTCGTTTCATCTTGATTAGCATGATTAATAGCAATTTCATCATAGTTTTAATCACTAGTATTGTTGTCGGCGTTCTGGATACGGGGATACCCAGACTTGCCTGCCTGCGACCCACGGCGTGGCTCCATCGACGGCCTCGTATGGCCCATTTTTAGCATCAACAACTCAAGACCCTTGCGAGGGTCCAAGCCTCGCAAGGCGGACGACACTAAGACCTCCAAGGGGATCGGCCTCCCTAGGCTGGCTCCCGAGGAGCGGAGATTTCTATGCAAGGTACACCTCACGAGGCTCAGCTTAGTGAGCCGTGACTACCAAGGCTAGGCGGGCGCCAGCGGGCGCAGTGTACCAGTTTCCTATTTGGTGCAAAGGAGGCAAGCAGCAGGCGTGGAGTCCCGAGGAATCAAGCAAAGGTTTCTATTCTGGTGCAACGAGACCAAGACCGCCAGGACAGAGGTCATCACCAAGCCCACCACAGCGTCACGACCAGAGGCTTTTGCAGGCGAATGCCACTTTAGTCAGGATAGGATGTACTTGTTGAAGGAAATATGCCCTAGAGGCAATAATAAATATTATTTATTTCCTTATTTCATGATAAATGTTTATTATTCATGCTAGAATTGTATTAACCGGAAACATAATACATGTGTGAATACATATAGAAACATAGTGTCACTAGTATGCCTTTACTTGACTAGCTCATTAATCAAAGATGGTTAAGTTTCCTAACCATAGACATGAGTTGTAATTTGATTAACAGGATCACATCATTAGGAGAATGATGTGATTGACTTGACCCATTCTGTTAGCTTAGCACTTGATCGTTTAGTATGTTGCTATTGCTTTCTTCATGACTTACACATGTTCCTATGACTATGAGATTATGCAACTCCCGTTCATCGGAGGAACACTTTGTGTGCTACCAAACGTCACAACGTAACTGGGTGATTATAAAGGTGCTCTACAGGTGTCTTCGAAGGTACTTGTTGAGTTGGCGTATTTCGAAATTAGAATTTGTCACTCCGATTGTCGGAGAGGTATCTCTGGGCCCTCTCGGTAATGCACATCGCTATAAGCCTTGCAAGCAATGTGACTAATGAGTTAGTTGCAGGATGATGCATTACATAATGAGTAAAGAGACTTGCCGGTAACGAGATTGAACTAGGTATTGAGATACCGATGATCGAATCTCGGGCAAGTAACATACCGATGACAAAGGGAACAACGTATGTTGTTATGCAGTTTGACCGATAAAGATCTTTGTAGAATATGTGGGAGCCAATATGAGCATCCAGGTTTCGCTACTGGTTATTGACCAGAGATGTTTTTTGATGTACCGAAGGTAGTTCGGAGTCCCGGATGAGATCGGGGACATGACGAGGAGTCTCGAAATGGTCGAGACGTAAAGACCGATATATTGGACAACTATATTCGGACATCGGAAAGGTTCCGAGTGATTCGGGTATTTATCGGAGTACTAGAGTAGAACACAAGTGGTATCAGAGCCAGGTTTATGCATAGATGCTATATGCACGAGTAGAACACAAATGAGTTGTGGGCGATACAAGTCATACTGCTTACCAACATGTCATACTTTGGTTCAACGGTATTGTTGGATCAAGCGGCCCGGACCGACATTACGCGTACGCTTACGCGAGACTGGTTCTACCGACGTGCTTTGCACACAGGTGGCTGGCGGGTGTCAGTTTCTCCAACTTTAGTTGAATCGATTGTGGCTACGCCCGGTCCTTTTGAAGTTTAAAATTGCTCTAACTTGACGAAATATCGTTGTGGTTTTGATGCGTAGGTAAGAACGGTTCTTGCTCAGCCCGTAGCAGCCACATAAAACTTGCAACAACAAAGTAGAGGACGTCTAACTTATTTTTGCACGGCATGTTGTGATGTGATATGGTCAAGACATGATGAGATATAAGTTGTTGTATGAGATCATCATGTTTTGTTGAAGTTATCGGCAATTGGCAGAAGCCTTATGGTTGTCTATTTATTGCATAAGATGCAAGTGCCAAATAATTGCTTTACTTTATCGCTATGCGATAGCAATAGTTGAAGAGCAATAGTTGGCGAGACGACCATGTGATAACACATTGATATAGATCAAAATGATGGAGATTATGGTGTCATGCCGGTGATGGTAGAGATCATGACAGTACTTTGGAGATGGAGACCAAAGGCGCAAGATGATCATGGCCATATCATGTCACATATTTTGATTGCATATGATGTTTATCTTTTATACATCTTATTTTTCTTAGTTCAACGGTAGCTTTATAACATGATCCCTTACTAAAATTTCAAGGTATAGGTGTTCTCCCTGAGTATGCACCGTTGCCAAAGTTCGTCGTGCTGAGACACCATGTGATGATCGGGTGTGATAAGCTCAACGTTCATCTACAATGGGGCAACTCGGTTTTGCACACGCAGAATACTCGGGTTAAACTTGACGAGCCTAGCATATGCAGATATGGCCTCGGAACACTGGAGACCGAAAGGTCGAGCGTGAATAATATAGTAGATATGATCAACATAGTGATGTTCACCATTGAAAACTACTCCATCTCACGTGATGATCGGACATGGTTTAGTTGATTTGGATCACGTGATCACTTAGATGATTAGAGGGATGTCTATCTAAGTGGGAGTTCTTAAGTAACATGATTAATTGAACTTTAATTTATCATGAACTTAGTCCTGATAGTATTTTGCAAATAATGTTATAGATCAATAGCTCGCGTTGTTGCTTCCCTATGTTTTATATGTGTTCCTAGAGAAAACTAAGTTGAAAGATGATAGTAGCAATGATATAGACTGGGTCCGTGGTCTGAGGTTTATCCTCATTGCTGCGCAGAAGAATTATGTCCTTGATGCATCGCTAGGTGACAGGCCTATTGCAAGAGCAGATGCAGACGTTTTGAATGTTTGGCTAGCTCAATATGATGACTACTTCATAGTTTAGTGCACCATGCTTAACGGCTTAGAATCGGGACTTCAAAGACGTTTTGAACGTCATGGACCATATGAGATGTTCCAAGAATTGAAGTTAATATTTCAACTCCTTGCTCTTGTGCTTCAAATGATAGTCTCCCCAACATTCAACTTTCTGTCACATATTTGGCTCTGGCGGAAAGATGATTTGAGTGGAAAGCAACTTGGGGAAGGCTAGAGATCAAAATTCTTGTGGTTGGATTGGAATGTCTTGGTCTCAACACATGAGTAGGTGGTTCTCTCTCAAAAATGAGTAGTGGAACTGTAGGCACATTCTGATAACTCTCTCTCTCTAATGGAGAAGGGGGTGGAGGGGTATATATAGCCTCCACACAAAATCCAACCGTTACACACATTTGACCCAACTCGGTCAGACCGAATAGAACAACTCGGTGAGACCGATTTAGTTCAAAATGTGAATGTTAGGAATCTCGATGGGACCGACGAGATCAATTCGATGGGACCGATGTGCTAGGGCTAGGGTAAAACCTCATCTCGGTGAGATGGATCGCATGAACTCAGTGAGATCGATTTCAGCAATGATCAAACAGAGAGTTGGTCAGGCAAACTCGGTGTGACCGATTGCTCATTTCGGTGAGACCGAAACAATTACAATAGGCAACAAAGAGTTTGCAAGGCCATCTCGGTGAGACCGAGATACATATCAGTGTGACCATCATGGTTAGGGTTTCTAGCAGTGGCTATGTCAAATGAACTCGGTGGCGCCTGATAGATCAAATCGGTGGGGACGAGTTTGACTTCCGGTTTTGGACATATGTGGAAATGAGAAAGTGGTTGAGGGTTTGGAGCAATATCACTAAGCACTTGAGCAAGTAGACCATTAAGAAACACCTCATCCCCTTTTCATAGTATTGGCTTTCCAATGGACTCAATGTGATCTTGGATCACTAAAATGAAAATGAAGAGTCTTGATCCTTTGCCAATCTTTGTCCTTAGCATTTTGAAGGGGTTCCACATCCTCTTCTCATTTCCACGCCATTGTTGAACTCATCTGAAATATACTTGATAAAAGTATAAGTCCAACAAGAGATATGTTGTCATTGATTACCAAAATTATCCAGGGAGCACTTGTGCTTTCAGATGGAGACTCAAATAAAAATAAAATTGCATAAAGTAAAATAGAGAGGCCCTTCGTAGAGGAAAGTAGGGATTTGTTGCGGTGCCAGAGCTCAAAGTGAAGAAGATAGAGATAAAACATTTTGGGTGGCATGACTTTCCTGTCAACGAAAACGATCGAGTAGTTCCCAATACTTTCCATGCTAGATATATCATAGGCGGTTCCCAGACAGAAAATAAATTTTATACCTTTTTCCACCGTACTTTCATATTCCACAGCTAACCGAATCCACGGGTGTCGTCCATACCAACACTTTCCAACGAATTTATTATTTGATAACATAAAATAAATTCATTTTTTCATTCCGGTACTGGGCAAGCCTAATACCTTTGCCGTACTCTCGTGCAATGACAAGTGAATAAACACTCATCTTGAGAATAACACATCTAGCATGGAAAAATATCAGTCACCCCCTACCGTTTCATGAGCGGTACGAGCACACAAAAGAGAAGTTTATTTTGAAAATTAGAGATGGGACATACAAATTTGCTTAGAACGGCACGGAAATACCGCATATAGGTAGGTATAGTGGACTCATGTGGCAAAACTGGTTTAAGGATTTTGGATGCACAAGTAGCGATCATACTTGGTGCAAGTGAGGGCTAGCAAAATATTGAGAAGCATCCAACCAAGAAACGAAAAATCTCATAAGCGAGCATTAAGCATAACTAACACCGAATAATGCACCACAAGTAGGATGTAATTTCATTGCATAACTATTGACTTTCATGCTTGCATAGGGAATCACAAACCTTAACACCAATATTCTTACTAAAGCATAATTACTCATCAACATGACTCACATATTATGTCAACATATCGCAAAAATATTACAAGGAATCAAGTTTATTTTGTCCAATGATCTTCATGAAAGTTCTTATTATATCCCTCTTGAATATCTATCACTTTGGGACAAATTTCATATGTTGCTTTTGATAGCTCAAACAAACTAAGTGAAGACCATGAGCATAAAAAAATTATTTTCTCAAAATAATTTAAGTGAAGCAAGAGAGAATTACTTAAAAAATAATAAAGCACACCATGCTCAAAAAGATATAAGTGAAGCACTAGAGCAATTCCATAGCTCATAAAGATTTAAGTGAAGCATAGAGAGCAATTCTAACAAACCATAGCATATTTTTGGCTCCCTCAAATAGGTATGTCCAGCAAGTATAGATGACACAAAATAAAAAGCAAAACAAGCAAAGACTCATATAGTACAAGACGCTCCAAGCAAAGCTCATGATATGTGACGAATAAAAATATAGCTGCAAGTAAAATACTGATGGTCGTTAGAAGAAAGAGGGGATGGCACTCGGGGCATCGCCAAGCTTAGTTGCTTGCTTCTCTTTTAGATAATAGCTTGGGATGCCATGGGGGATACCCAAGCTTAGGCTCTTCCTACTCCTTATTCCTTCATCCATCATGATCTCACCCAAAACTTGAAAACTTCAATCTCAACAAAACCTTCATGAGATCCGTTAGTATAACCAAGCAAATCACTACTCTAAGTACTGTTGCAAACGAATTCCTATTTTATTTTTGCATTATATCTACTGTATTCCAACTTCTCTATAGCTTATACTCTCCAATAGAACCAATAGATTCATCAAAATATGCACACAACACAAAGAAAATAGAATCTATCAAAAACAGAACAGTATATAGTAATCAGGGAACTTCGTATACTTCTGTAACTATCAAAAATTAGGATAACATGGGAAATTTGTATATCATTCTTTTGTAAAAAATTGATAGAGAAAACACATTTTTGTGATTTATGAAAATTATTTTACTGGGCGCAAAAGTTTCTGTTTTTCAACAAGATCAAATCAACTATCACCCAACATGATCCCAAAATAACACAATCATAACAGAGGCATGTAACATACCAAATTTCCAATTTGGAATGCTATACATTAGATCATCATTGCATATCATATTTTATTGCATTTTGGCTTGATCCCAGAAATTCTACGCAACTCAAGGACCCACATAGAGAGTTGGGATTTCGTTATTTTCATATTTGGGTTTTCTCAAATTTTGAAAATAGGATCATTTGATTTTTATTATTTTATCTTCAATTATTTGAATTATAAAAATATGAGAGAGGGAATAAAATGACTTTCCCAAAATAAAGAAATATTGAGGATTTAATAAAAAAATTAAATAAGATTTTATTTTGGAGTTTATTGCTATTTTATTTGAATTTAGGAAAATTGCACGTTTTTCAAAATTGCATTTTAGGGCCAAGAAAATGTTCATCTTGTTCTAAATATTTTATTTAGACAGCAAAAATTTGTTTTGGCATTTTTGGAATTTTATTTTATTTTCTAGGATTTATTTAAGCTTCAACAGAATTTATTTTAAAAAAAAAGTCTCCGCGCGCCCGACTGGGCCGAAGGCCCAGCCGAGCCGGGCCAAGCCCGCGCCGCCGCCGCCTTTCCCCGCGGGAGGGAGTCCTCCCCGCCGCCGCCGCCGAGTCCGGCCGGGGCACGCCTCCCGAGGCCGACCCCGACCCGGCGCCCCCTTCCCCAAGTCGTCGCTCCCCCCTCCCCTCATAAATACCGCCACCGCCAACCCCACCACCACCCGAACCACCCCGCCACCTCGCCGCCGCCATTCGCCGCCGTCGCCACTGCCTCCCGTTGCCGCCAAGGAGCCCCGCCGCCCACCGGACCCTGCCGGAGCCGTCGGACCTCGCCGGAGCACCGCCGAGGTAGCCGCCCGCCGTCGCCAGTTTTCTAGAGAAAACCGATTCGGTTTTTTTAGAAAACCTTAGGTTTTAATATTTTATTTAGATCGGTTTATTTATTATTCCTTGGTTTATTTATTCAGCAAGCGTTCGCTCGTTTGTTAGTTTTAACGAATGAGTTTAACCGTTTAGTCGCAGACAATGAACGCCCGTTCGTTAGCTTGTTCGTCCGTTTTTCTTTTTCTCAGATTTTCCGTGATTATTCCAGATCGTGATTTCTGATCCGATTTTCGTTTTAGTATAACTTTTTGCTCGTTTATCGGAATCAGGCGATTCAAGCGCCTAGAGTTTCGTCTCGAAACCCTCTTTCTATTTGACCTACTTAAACAAGTTTTTGCTACTGTAAAATTTTACTTACGTTCTAATTATTAAACAAAGCTTGTTTCTTTCGCCGTTTGAGTTTCGTTGCTTTGTTTGATTTGATTCTTTTTGCAAACCGGAGTTCTTAAGTTGAACTTTCTGGTTAGATTTCTTATTTGAGTTTTACCTGTGCATTAGACGAGTGCTTACTGTATGCTTGTTTGTTTGCGATAGAGTACCCGGAGTGCGCCGCTTGCTACTTCAAATCTCTAGGTTTCACGGATCATCAGCAAGGCAAATAACACTTTGATCATACCTCTTTACTACCCAGTTTTATTGCATTAGATCAATCCTCAAACAATTGCATGACTAGGATCTAATTAATATGTGGGTTTTGGGAAGTAGATGAGGTAGTACCTATTACCTGTTTTATTATCAAACCTTTGGGAGTTACTTCTACATTTGCTTATATTGCTATGCTATGCTAGTAGACGTGGATTGAGTGAGTGTATCCATGACAGATGTGAGTTTGTTAATTAATGGTTTACATAAGGTGGTAACTTTAATACACATCTGGGTGGATTGAGGCGCCTGGGGATCCCAGTGATTGCCTTTTTTTATGGACCGCCACCCAGGCTCAAAGGGATCATGAGATTATTCATGCTAGAAACTTCCATGTGCAGCCGCAAGCTACTATGGGCTCTAACATAGTTGATTAAGTCGTGTGAACTCTTACAGTGGTAGACTAGCAGATGTAGGGGAAAGTAGGTGTAAATGTCTACCCGATCGTAAGGTGCAAGTGCTTATGAGAGACTATGTCTTGGTCATCCATTTCTCAAACACCATGTAGTGAGAGAATTCCAACGGAGGAGATCGAGTCTTGTTGGGAAAAGTGCACAAACCTCTGCAGAGTGTATAAGCTAATCATGGTTAGCCGTGTCCCCGGTTATGGACGTTTTGAGTATCTAGTACCTGGATTATCATGTGAATCTCACCATGTTACTTTAATTTAATTTTGTTGGGTTTAATGATGATGCTTAATTGGGATTGAGTTGGATGAACCTTCTCAATGTTTAACAACCACCATGATAGTTAAATAAAATTTGTTCCTTTGCAGTAGGGAAAAATTGGCTTTATGCAAAACTGCAACCATAGAGCTTTCCACCAGCCATATATGCATGTAGTGATAGCATTTTTCTGTTTATTACTCTCTATGTGTTACATTGCCAGCATATTCCATGTGCTGACCCATTTTCGGGTTGCAACGTTCATGTTGCAGACTTTTCAGACGATGAGTAAGGTGCCTTAGGTCGTGGTCTTATACTCAGTGATCCCGTTGGAGTTGATGGACTCGCTTATCTTCCAAGCCTTCCGTTGTTATCGTTATTAGATGGCCTTAAGCCATATTTATTGTAATAACCTCTCTTTTGAGACATTCGATGTAATAAGTGTGTGAATGCTACTGTTTTATAAATCTTTCAAGTATTGTGTGTGTCAGCATTACCGATCCAGGGATGACACTAATGCGCAGAGATCAGACTGTTTGAGGTCTGGTCGCTACAAGATGGTATCAGAGCACACGCTGACTGTAGGACACGACCACTAAGCTAAAGCCCTAGATCACTACTCTCTCTTCTCATTTTCTGACTCCTCATCTTTTCTACTCTTTTAGGAATGGCGGATGCAAGGAACAAGTTCACGCAACCGGATGAAGATACACCCTTTAGACGCCACTTGAAGGAAGTCACAAAGTACTTGAACATCGGAGTACCAAGCTTCACCGGGACCTACATCACCACTTTACCAGAAGAGGAGCGTTGGATGATTCAAGTTCAAGTACCAGGAAGAACGTTCATGCCTGTCACTGAACCCATAGAGTTTTCCTTCGATGCACCAACCTGGAGCCTAGGAAAGAGCATGGCGGCCCACATCACCATTGGACGCATTGGAGAAGTTTACCAAAAGGATCTCAAGGATACTATCTACCAGATTTTTGGGTGCCGAGATGAGCAATGGGAGATGATCAGCACCAGGAAGGATAGATCAATTGAAGCTTTCATCCAGGAGTTAAACCAGCACATTCGTCGCTACGAGAACCAGATGTGCGCATGCATGATAGATCTGAAGAAGGCTATGACCAATATCACGGAGCTGGAGGAAGAACTTAAGTCTACACGCGATGGTTATGAGGAGGAAATAACAACACTCGTGGAGAAGAATGAAGATCTGAAGAAGAAGCTAAAGGTGTTTATGGGATTTCCCGCGACTGGAGGAGAAGACGATGATTGCACTTGCCCGGAGAACTACATCATCATCGATGACACCGACTCAGACCCAGATGATAGCGATGATGACTATGTTGATGAAGCTGGAGCAGATATCATGGAGTCTTCGACCGATCAATTTTTCTAGCCGACCACCATAATAGTAGTAGTATTCCCCCATGTATATAGTATAGTCCGAGCACTTTTGTAACGATAGTTAGACCGTTGTATGCCCTTGTTTGAATTGATTGGAGTGAATTTGTTTGTTTTTGTCTCATGTGCATATGGGTAGTGTTTTCTCTCTAGACCCCATTCTATTCTATTTTCTCATCTTTTCTAAACCCTTAGATGCCTTCGAGACGTGACAATGGACTTGCTTTCTCACCGGATCTCACTCAGTTGATCCAGCAGCAGAATGCATTGATGCAGATTCTAGTCCAGAATCAGAATCAGGGGAACAACAACAACAACAACAACAACAACCCACCACCACCACCACCTGTTGATCACTTAACCCGTTTCTTAAGACTGAATCTGCCGGTGTTCTCCAGTAGCACTAAGCCGATAGTTGCATATGATTGGCTCTGCAAGACGGGAAGGGAGTTAACCACTGCAGGATGCACAGATGCGGAGAAGGTGCGTCTTGCCGCACATCAGCTAGATGGACCCGCACCATCATGGTGGGAGAATTTCATAGCCACTTATCATGTCGACATTGTTACATGGGACCAGTTTCAGTAGGCTTTCTGTACTGCCCATGTTTCAGCAGGAGCTATGGCCATGAAGAAGCATGAGTTTTGCAACTTATGCCAAGGAGGACGTACTGTTGGCCAGTATGTGGATGACTTTAGTAAGCTAGCACGTTATGCCCCAGATGACGTCGCTACGGATGCAACTAAGCAGGAGAAGTTTCTGGAAGGACTGAATGATGAGCTGAGCATGCAGTTGATGATAGCAACCTTTAACAACTACCAGGAGTTGGTAGATAGAGCTCTCATGATTGAAGGGAAGCAGCAGCAGATTGACAATCGCAAGAGGAAGTATGGACAAGGGAAGTACAATTCTGAAGCTCAACACAAACATCATTTTACCCCAAATTCGGGAGGACATTTTCAGCATACCCATGGAGGAGGGAACTCGCACAGTCATAGTGGCCCCAAGAATGGTAATGGGAATGGAGGAAGCAACGACCATAACCGTACCAACCCATCAACCCCAGCCAAGAGGGATCTAAGCCAAGTCACTTGCTATAAGTGTCAAAAGACTGGACATTATGCTAATGAATGTCCTGAAGCTAAGAATGGAAATGCCAATGGAAGCTCTGGGAAGAAGCTGAACCCTTTCAACAGGGGACAGGTGAACCACATTAACATGGAGGAGGTTTAAGCCCAGCCAGATGTAGTAATAGGTAAGTTTTTGGTTAAGTCATTTACTGCAATCGTTCTTTTTGATACTGGTGCATCGCATTCATACATATCGAGGGGATTTGTGGATAAGTATAAACTACCCACCAAAGTTCTTAGAACACCTATGTTAGTAAGCTCACCAGGAGCGGAGTATATGGCTAGTCAAGGATGTTTTCAAGTGCCATTGAGCATAGGTAGGCATGTTTTCCCCTCGGATTTAATCATTTTGGAATCATAAGGTTTGGATGTGATTCTGGGTATGGATTGGCTATCGATGTATGGAGGAAACATTGATTGTGCCAGTAAGTCAATTTTGCTTACCACCCCAGAAGGTAGAAGGATCAAGTATGTATCACGGCATGAGCAGAAGACGACACAAGTAAATTTCTTATTAGGAGTTGTGTAGGAGGAAGTACCAGTGGTGAAGGATTTCCCTGATGTATTTCCGAAAGAGTTGCCAGGCATGTCACCGGATAGAGACATTGAGTTTTTGATTGAGCTTTTGCTAGGCATAGGGCCAATATCTAAGAGATCATATAGGATGCCCGCACAAGATTTGGAGGAAATTAAGAAGTAGATGAAGGAACTACTGGATAAAGGTTATATTCGCCCAAGTTCGTCACCTTGGGGATCGCCAATACTTCTAGTGGAGAAGAAGGATGGATCGTTGAGGATGGTTGTTGATTATCGAGGATTGAATGAAGTGACAATCAAGAATAAGTACCCGTTGCCGATGATCAATGACTTGTTTGACCAGTTGCAAGGAGCTAAGGTATTTTCCAAGATCGATCTGCGATCAGGATACCACCAATTGAAGATTCGAGAGCAGGATATACCTAAGACGGCTTTTACCACCAGGTATGGGCTGTATGAGTATACCGTTATGTCATTTGGTCTGACTAACGCACTTGCCTATTTCATGAACATGATGAACAAGGTGTTTATGGAGTTTCTGGATAAGTTCGTCGTGGTGTTCGTTGATGATATTTTGGTCTACTTGAAGAATGAAGAAGAGCATACGTAGCATTTGCGTTTGGTACTTGGAAAGCTCAGCGAACATCAGTTATATGCCAAGTTCAACAAGTGTGAATTTTGGTTGAAGGAAGTTGGATTCCTTGGACATGTTATATCCGGAGAAGGAATAGCAGTAGACCCCACCAAAGTTGTCACTGTGACAATTTGGGAAGCCCCAATGACAGTTGGAGAGATCCGGAGTTTTCTTGGACTCGCGGGATACTATCGTAGGTTCATTGAGAATTTCTCGAAGATTGCAAAGCCCATGACGGAGTTGTTGAAGAAGGACACCAAGTTCAAATGGACTGAGGAATGTGAGGCCAGTTTCCAGGAGTTGAAGAAATGTTTGTTACGTCACCCGTGTTGATTCTGCCAGATCAATGCAAGGATTATGAGGTGTATTGCAACGCTTCACGTCGAGGACTTGGAGCAGTGCTTATGCAAGAGGGAAAAGTTGTTTCGTATGCCTCATGACAGCTTAAACCCCATGAGTTGAATTATGCTACACAAGATTTGGAGTTAGAAGCCGTAGTGCACGCATTGAAGACTTGGAGACATTTTCTCATCGGAAATCATTGTGAGGTGTACACGGATCACAAGAGTTTGAAGTACATCTTCACGCAGAAGGAGTTGAATCTCAGGCAAAGGAGACGGTTGGAGCTCATCAAGGATTATGATATGAGATTGCATTATCGTCCCGGAAAATCTAACATAGTAGCTGATGCGTTGAGCTGCAAGAGTCATGTCAACACACTCTTGACCGGAGAATTACCAAAGGAGTTAGTTGAGGATCTTCACGAGCTATGTTTGGAGATAGTTCCGAGAGGCTATGTTGCAGCATTGGAGATTCAGCCGACCTTGATGGATAAGATCAGAGAAGCTCAGAAGACTGACAAGGAGATTGCTGAGATAAAGGAGAGGATGAGCAAAGGAAAAGCTAAAGGTTTTCGTGAGGATGAGCACAATACCTTATGGTTTGAGGATCGCGTTTATGTGCCTAAAGACCCAGAGATCAGGAAGTTGATTCTAAAAGAGGCCCATGATTCGCCGTACTCGATTCACCCAAGAAACACCAAGATGTATCTGGATTTGAAGGACACTTTCTGGTGGACCGGAATGAAGAAGGATATTGCGGAGTATGTAGCAGTTTGTGATGTATGTCAGAGAGCGAAGGCAGAGCATCAGAAGCCAGCAGGATTGCTACAACCATTGCCAATACCCGAATGGAAGTGGGATAAGCTAGGCATGTATTTTATCACAGGGTTGCCCAGGACTCGTTCAGGCTATGACTCGATATGGGTCGTAGTCGATCGTTTGACGAATGTAGCTCATTTCATCCTAGTGAAGACCACTTACACCAGTGCTAGGTTGGCAAAGATATACATGACCAGGATCGTATGTCTGCATGGAGTTCCGAGGAGCATTGTATCATATAGAGGAACCCAGTTTACCTCAAAGTTCTAGAATCAGTTGCATGAAACTTTGGGTACCAGGCTAGAGTTCAGTATAGCCTTTCATCCGCAGAGAGATGGACAGACCGAGAGAGTCAATCAGATTTTGGAGGACATGCTGAGAGCTTGTGCACTAGATTATGGATCTAGTTGGGACGGCAATTTACCATATGCGGAGTTCTCTTACAACAACAGCTATCAATCTAGTTTGAAGATGGGCCCTTTCGAAGCTCTGTACGGAAGGAGGTGCAGGACACCATTGTTATGGGATGAAGTTGGAGACCGCCAGTTGTTTGGACCAGATTTGATTAAGGAGTCTGAATGTAAGGTGAAGTTGATTCGTGATAGGCTCAAGGTAGCCCAGTCCAGGCAGAAAAGCTATGCAGATTCTAAATGCAAGGAGACAGTTTACGAAGTCGGAGACAGAGTTTATCTTCGTGTATCTCCACTACGAGGAGTTAAGCGTTTTGGAGTTAAGGGAAAGTTAGCACCACGTTTTGCGGGACCATACAAAGTTTTGGAGCGTATGGGAGAAGTTGCTTACAAGTTTGAATTGCCCGAAGGATTGTCAGGAGTTCATGATGTGTTCCACGTTTCCCAGTTGAAGAAGTGCCACGCAGAGATGGCGGATATTCCACTGAGGGATACAGTGCCGCTGGAAGCGATTCAGTTGGATAGTGATTTGACCTATGAGGAGAAACCATTCAAGATTCTCGAGTTTGCCAGCCGAGTCACGCGCTACAAGGTTATCAAGTTTTGCAAAGTTCAGTGGAGCTACCATACCAAAGATGAAGCCACCTGGGAGCGAGAGGAAGATCTGCTGAAGGACCACCCTCACCTATTTGTTAGCCAACCCGAATCTCGAGGGCGAGATTCATCTTAAGGGGGGTAGGTTTGTAACATCCCAAATTTCCATTTTGGAATGTTATACATTAGATCATCATTGCATATCATATTTTATTGCATTTTGCCTTGATCCCAGAAATTCTACGCAACTCAAGGACCCACAGAGAGAGGTAGGGATTTCGTTATTTTCATATTTGGGTTTTCTCAAATTTTGAAAATAGGATCATTTGATTTTTATTATTTTATCTTCAATTATTTCAATTATAAAAATATGAGAGAGGGAATAAAATGACTTTCCCAAAATAAAGAAATATTGAGGATTTAATAAAAAAATCAAATAAGATTTTATTTTGGAGTTTATCGCTATTTTATTTGAATTTAGGAAAATTGCATGTTTTTCCAAATTGCATTTTAGGGCCAAGAAAATGTTCATTTTGTTCTAAATATTTTATTTATACGGTGAAAATTTGTATTGGCATTTTTAGAATTTTATTTTATTTTCTAGGATTTATTTAAATTTCGGCGGATTTTATTTAAAAAAAAGTCTCTGCGCGCCCGACTGGGCTGAAGGCCCAGCCCAGCCGGGATAAGCCCGCACCGCCGCCGCCTTTCCCCACGGGAGGGAGTCCTCCCGCCGCCGCTGTCGAGTTCGGCCGGGGCACGCCTCCCGAGGCCGACCATGACCCGGCGCCCCCTTCCCCAAGTTGTCGCCCCCTCCTCGCCTCATAAATACCGCCGCCGCCAACCCCACCACCACCAGAACCACTCCGCCACCTCGCCGCCGCTGTTCGTGCCGCTGCCGCCGTTCGCCCCTGCCGCCGCTGTTCGCCACCGTCGCCACCGCCTCCCGCCGCCGCCCAGGAGCCCCGCCGCCCACCGGACCCCGCCGGAGCCGCCGGACCTCGCCGGAGCCCCACCGAGGTAGCCGCCCGCTGTCACCGGTTTTCTAGAGAAAACCGATTCGTTTTTTTAGAAAACCCTAGGTTTTTATATTTTATTTAGATGAGTTTTTTTTATTTTTCTTCAGTTTATTTATTTAGCGAGCGTTCGCTCGTTCTTTAGTTTAACGAATGAGTTTCACCGTTTAGTCGCAGACAGCGAACGTCCGTTAGTTAGCCTGTTCGTCCGTTTTTCTTTTTCTCAAATTTTCCGCGATTATTCCAGATCGCGATTTCTGATCCGATTTTTGTTTTAGTATAAATTTTCGCTCGTTTATCAGAATCAGCCATTCAAGCACCTAGAGTTTCGTCTCGAAACACTCTTTTCGTTAACCTACTCACACAAGTTTTTCCTACTATAAAATTTGACTTAGGTTCAGATTAGTAAACGAAGCTTGTTTCTTTCGCCGTTTGACTTTCGTTGCTTCGTTTGATTTGATTCTTTTTGCAAACCGGAGTTCTTAAGTTGAACTTTCTGGTTAGATATATTATTTGAGTTTTACATGTGCATTAGATGAGTGCTTATTGTATGCTTGTTTGTTTGCAATAGAGTACCCGAAGTGCGCCGCTTGCTACTTCGAATCTCTAGGTTTCACGGATCATCAGCAAGGCAAGTAACACTTTGATCATACCTCTTTACGACCCAGTTTTATTGCATTAGATCAATCCTCAAACAATTGCATGACTAGGATTTGATTAATATGTGGGTTTTGGGAAGTAGATGAGGTAATACCTATTACCTGTTTTATTATCAAACCTTTGGGAGTTACTTTTACGTTTGCTTATATTGCTATGCTATGCTAGTATACGTGGATTGGGTGAGTGTATCCATGACAGATGTGAGTTTGTTAATTAATGTTTTACATAAGGTGGCAACTTTAATACACATCTGGGTGGATTGAGGCACCTGGGGATCCCAGTGATTGCCTTTTTTTATGGACCGCCACCCAGGCTCAAAGGGGTCATGAGATTATTCATGCTAGAAACATCCATGTGCAGCCGCAAGCTACTATGGGCTCTAACATAGTTGATTAAGTCGTGTGAACTCTTACAGTGGTAGACTAGAAGATGTAGGGGAAAGTAGGTGTAACTGTCTACCCGATCGTAAGGTGGAAGCGCTTCTGAGAGACTATGTCTCGGTCATCCATTTCTCAAACACCATGTAGTGAGAGAATTCCAATGGAGGAGATCGAGTCTTGTGGGGAAAAGTGCACAAACCTCTGCAGAGTGTATAAACTAATCATGGTTAGCCGTGTCCCCGGTTATGGACGTTTTGAGTATCTAGTACCTGGATTATCATGTGAATCTCACCATGTTACTTTAATTTAATTTTGTTGGGTTTAATGATGATGCTTAATTGGGATTGAGTTGGATGAACCTTCTCAATGTTTAACAACCACCATGATAGTTAAATAAAATTTATTCCTTTGTAGTAGGGAAAAATTGGCTTTATGCAAAATTGTAACCATAGAGCTTTCCACCAGCCATATATGCATGTAGTGATAGCATTTTTCTGTTCATTACTCTCTATGTGTTACATTGCCTGCATATTCCATGTGCTGACCTGTTTTCGGGCTGCAACGTTCATGTTGCAGACTTTTCAGACGACGAGTAAGGTGCCTTAGGTCGTGGTCTTATACTCAGTGATGCCATTGGAGTTGATGGACTCGCTTATCTTCCAAGCCTTCCGTTGTTATCGTTATTAGATGGCCTTAAGCCATATTTATTGTAATAAGTTCTCTTTTGAGACATTCGATGTAATAAGTGTGTGATTGCTACTCTGTTATAAATCCTTCAAGTACTGTGCGTGTCAGCATTACCGATCCAGGAATGACACTGATGCACATAGATCAGACTATTTGAGGTCTGGTCGCTACAAGGCATAATTGTGCAAACACTCAAGCACAGAAAGAAAAAGACAAAAATAAATTTTATTCATTGGCTTTGAGATTTCGACGATGCTCACCTGAAAGATAATAATTGAAACACAAAGAGAGCATCATAAAACATTTGAAAAACAAATTTAAATCTAAGATGCTTCCTATGCATAGGCATTTTAAAAGCAAACAAATTATCAAGGCAAGCAAAAAGTAGCATATGCAAGGGAGAAGAAAGAAATAATAATGATCTCAACATAACGAGAGGTAATTTAGTAACATGAAAATTTCTACAACCATATTTTACTCACACATAATAATTACATGTAGGATCATAATCAAATTCAACAATGTAGCTATCCTATAAAATTTTCTCTTCATGATCCACACGCATGCAAAGTTGACACTCTTCCAAAATACTGGGATTATCATCAAATAAAGTCATGAACTATCACAACCCACTTTTATTTAAAATTTCATAAGATTGAACACTCTCCAAATATGTGGGATTATATTTAGCTAAAGTTGACACTCTTGAAAACCCACTTTTAATATTATCACAAGCATATTCATCATGGGGTTTAAATAAATTTTCAAGATCATAAGAAAGATTATCACCCCAATCATGAGCATTGCAATAAGTAGTAGACATATCAAAACAAGCATCCCCAAGCTTGGGGTTTTGCATATCACTAGCACAATTGAAATTAATACAATTTATAACAACATCATTGCAATCATGCTTTTCATTCAAGGAGCTATCATGAATCATTTCATAAATTTCTTCGTTTAACACTTCATCAAAATTTCCAGATTCATAAATCTCAAGAAGAACTTCATAAAGATAATCTAGTGAATTCAATTCACTAACAATTGGCTCGTCATAAATGGATCTTTGAAAAAGATTAGCAAGTGGATGAGGATCCATATAAATAGATTTTTAGCAAGAAAAGATGCAAGCGAATAGAGGACACATGGCAACACAAGCAAACAAGAGACCTGGCAAGAAAACGTCGAACAAAAAGAGGGCGAATAAAACGGCAAATTTTTGTGAAGTGGGGGAGAGGAAAATGAGACGCAAATGGCAAATAATGTAAATTGCAAGGAGATGAGATTTGTGATTAGGAACCTTATAGATCTTGATGATGTCTCCCCGACAACGGCGCCAGAAATTGGCATGTTGTCGGGAGACTACCTTGATTTGATCCTCCCCGGCAACGGCACCAGAAATTCCTTTTGATGTTGGCTTGAACTACGTCGGTATTTCCCCAAAGAGGAAGGGATGATAAAGCACAACAACGGTATGTATTTCCCTCAATGACGAGACCAAGGTTATCGAACCAGTAGGAGAACCAAGCAACACTACGTAAACGGTACCCACACACAAAGAACAAATACTTGCAACCCGGCGTGTTAAAGGGTTTGTCAATCCCTTTCGGGTAACGGTGCTAGAAATTTTCAAGTGGACGTGATAAAATTGTAGTAGATTGATAGATGCAAAATAAAAGCAAATAAAATTCAGCAAGTATTTTTGGGTTTTTGATAATATAGATCTGAAAATAAGAGTTGCAAATAAACAAAAAGGCAAATATCAAAATATATCTGAAAGTATATGATGAGAAAATAGACCCGGGGGCCGTAGATTTCACTAGTGGATTCTCCTGAGAGAGAAAAGCATACGATGGGTGAACAAATTACTATTGGGCAATTCATAGAAGTTCAAATAATTATGATGATATCCAGACAATGATAATTATATAGGCATCACGTCCAAGATTAGTAGACGGACTCCTGCCTGCATCTACTACTATTACTCCACACATCGACCGCTATCCAGCATGCATGTAGTGTATTAAGTTCATGGAGAAACGGAGTAATGCAATAAGAATGATGACATGGTGTAGACAAGACCTATTCATGTAGGAATTAGACCCCAACTTGTTATCCTTAATGGCAATGATACATATGTGTTGTTTCCCCTTCTGTCACTGGGATCAAGCACTGTAAGATCAAACCCATCACAAAGCACCTCTTCCCATGGCGAGAAAAATTGATCTAGTCAGCCTAACTAAACCAAAGATTCGAAGAAGAAATATGAGGCTATAAGTAATCATGCATATAGGAGATCAAAAGACTCAAATAATTTTCATGGATAAAAACATAGATCTGACCATAAATTGAAAGTTCATCGGATCCCAACAAACACACCGCAAAAAAGTCTTACATCAATTAGATCTCCAAGAGACCATTGTATTAAGAATCAAAAGAGAGAGAGAGGAATCCATCTTGCTACTAACTACGGACCCGTAGGTCTACAATGAACTACTCACGCATCATCGAAGAGGCACCAATGAGGATGATGAACCCCTCCGTGATGGTGTCTAGATTGGATTTGTGGTTTCTGGAACTTGCGGCGGCTAGAATTGTTTTTCGTCGCCTCACCTTAGGGTTTCTGGAATATTGGGGTATTGATAGAGCAAAGAGGCGGTGCGGGAGGCGGCCGAGGTGGGCACAACCCACCTGGGCGCGCCTAGGCCCCCGGGCGCGCCCTGGTGGGTTTTGCTCCCCTCGGAGCCCCCCTCAGATACTTTCTTGGCCCAACAGGTATCTTCTGGTCCAGAAAAAATCTCCAAAAAAATTTACTGCTTTTGGACTCCATTTGGTATTGATTTCCTGCGAAGTAAAAAACAAGCAAAAACAGCAACTCGCACTGGGCACTATGTCAATAGGTTAGCCCCAAAAAATGATATAAAGTTGCTATAAAATGATTGTAAAACATCCAAGAATGATAATATAACACCATGGAACAATAAAAAAATTATAGATACATTGGAGACATATCTGGCTTCCCCAAGCTTAGTTGCTTGGATCTTCCTTGAATATTACCTTGGGGTGCCTTGGGCATCCCCAAGCTTAGGGTCTTTCCACTTCTTATTCTCCTCATATCAATATCTCATGCAAAACTTGAAAACAAGATTCATAATTGTTCTCACACAATGCCTACTATACCATATCATTTCCACAATTTATATTGAGCAATATAAGCCATAGAAACTAGAAAACAAGCAAACTATGCATTGAAAACAGAATCTATCAAAAACAGAACAGTTTGTACTAATATGATGAAAGACCATACTTCTGCTACTCCCAAAATTCTGAAATATTAGGACAACATAAGGAATTTTTATATCAATCACCTGTAAATAATTCAAATCAAAAGCACATTCTGGTGAATTTTCAAAATTCCTGGACTGAGCGCAAAAGTTTCTGTTTTTGCACAGAATCAAATCAACTATCATCCACACTATCCCAAAGGCTTTACTTGGCACTTTATTGAAACAAAAGCTATAAAACATGATTACTATAGTATCTTAATCATGTGAACACACAAAAATAGTAGTTAAAAGTATTGGTTTGTCTCCCAACAAGCGCTTTTTTAATGCCATTTTAGCTAGACATGATGATTTCCATGATGCTCACATAAAAGACAAGAATTGAAACATAAAGAGTGCATCATGAATCACATGACAATCACATTTAAGCCTAACCCACTTCCTATGCATATGGATTTTGTGAGCGAACAATTTATGGGAGCAAGAATCAACTAGCATAGGAAGGCAAAACAAGGATAACTTCAAGATTTTTAACATAAAGAGAGGAAACTTGATACTATTGCAATTCCTACAAGCATATGTTACTCCCTCATAATAATTTTTAGTGGCATCATGAATGAATTCAACAATATAATATCACACAAAGCATTCTTTTCATGATCCACAAGCATAGAAAAAATATTATTCTCCACATTAGCAAATTTATTCTCATGAATAATAGTGGGAGAAAACTCAACAAAATAACTATCATGTGATTGAAAATTCAAATCAGGATGACAAGTTTCATGGTTATCATTATTCTTTATAGCATACATGTTGTCACCATAATCATCATATATAGGAACTTTGTTGTCATAATCAATTGAAACCTCTTACAACATAGTGGAATCATCATTAAAAAAAGTCATGACCTCTCCAAATCCGTTGTTATCAATATAATCATCATAAATAGGAGGCATGCTTTCATCATAATAAAATTTCTCATCAAAACTTGGGGGACTAAAAATGTCATCTTCATCAAATATAGCATCCCCAAGCTTATGGATGTGCATATCATTAGCATCAAGCATATTCAAAGAATGCATACTAACAACATTGCAATCATGCTCATCATTCAAAAATTCTATGCCAAACATCTTATTGAATTCATCTTCTATGAATTGAGCACAATTTTCCTTTCCATCATTTTCAAGAAAGACATGATAATTCAAGAAAGACATGATAAAGACGAAAAATATGAGGCCACCTCAATTTCATTTTTTTGTAGTTTTCTTTTATAAACCAAACTAGTGATAAAACAAGAAACTAAAAGATTCAATTGCAAGATCTAATGATATACCTTCAAGCACTCACCTCCCCGGCAACGACGCCAGAAAAGAGCTTGATGTCTACTACACAACTTGTTCTTCTAGGCTCGTGTTGGGCCTCCAAGCGCAAAGTTTTTTAGGACAGTAACAAATTTCCCTCAAGTGGATGACCTAAGGTTTATCAATCCGTGGGAGGCGTAGGATGAAGATGGTCACTCTTAAACAACCCTGCAACCAAATAACAAAGAGTCTCTTGTGTCCCCAACACACCAAATACAATGGTAATTTGTATAGGTGCACTAGTTCGGTGAAGACATGGTGATACAAGTGTAGTAATGATAGTAGATATTGATTTTTGTAATCAGAACAATAAAAAACAACAAGGTTGCAATTGATAAAACAGAGCACAAAATGTATTGCAATGCTTGAAAGTGAGGCCTAGGGTCCATACTTTAGCTAGTGCAATCTCTCAACAATGCTAATCTAATTGGATCATATAACCATCCCTCAAAGTGTGGTGAAGAATCACTCCAAAGTTCTTATCTAGCGGAGAACATAAGAAGAAATTGTTTGTAGCTATTCTTTTCGATCGATCTATCTATCCAAGAGTTCGTACTAAAATAACACCAAGTTATTCTTTCTGATCGATCTATCAAGAGTTCGTACTAAAATAACACCAAGTTATTCTTTCCGATCGATCTATCAAGAGTTCGTACTAAAATAACACCAAAGCAAATTCAGATTCGTAATACTCAATCCAACACAAAGAACCTCAAAGAGTGCCCCAAGATTTCTACTAGAGAAAATAGGATGAAAACGTGCATCAACCCCTATGCATAGATTACCCCAATGCCACCTCGGGAATCTGCAAGTTCAGTGCCAAAATATATATCAAGTGAATCAATTGATACCCCATTATCACCACGGGTATTCATATGCAATACATATATCAAGTGCTCTCAAATCCATAAAAATATTCAATCCAATAAGAACGAAATCTCAAAGGGAAAACTTAATTCATCACATCAAGATATAAAGGGAGAAACACCATATTATCCAACTATATTAACAAAGCCCGCGATACATCAAGATCGTGCCATCTCAAGAACACAAGAGAGAGAGAGATAGAGAGAGATTAAACACATAGCTACTGGTACAAACCCTCGGCCCCGAGGGTGGACTACTCACTCCTCATCATGGTGGCTGCTAGGATGATGAAGATGGCCACCAGTGATGATTTTCCCCTCCAACAGGGTGCCGAAGCAGGGTCTAGATTGGTTTTTCGTGGCTACAGAGGCTTGCGGTGGCAGAACTTCTGATCTAGGGTTATTTCTGGGGGTTTCAGTATTTATAGGATTTTTTGGCATTGGTTTCACGCGAAGATGGGCCTCAAGGTGAGCACAACCCATCTGCACACGGGAAAGGGCCCAGGTGCGCCCTGGTGGGTTATGTTGTCATCCCATGAAGCTTCTGGTGCCTCTTTTGTTCCAAAAAAAATCTTCAAAAAGTTTTGTTGCATTTGGAGAACTTCTATTTCTACACAAAAAACAACACCATAGTAGTTATGCTGAAAACAACGTCAATCCGGTTAGTTCCATGCAAATCATACCAAAACCATATAAAATTATTGCAAACATGGCACCGATACTTCATAAATTATAGATACGTTGGAGACGTATCATGGGCCCGTAAGCCACACAACATAGTAAAATAATTTTTATTTCAAGTCTAGACTCAACATTGATCAAGGAGTGTGGAAGGGGTTCCTACATGTAGTCGTCTCTGATACCAAATTGTGACGCCCCAATTCAATCATGCACTAATCATACATGCAAACATGAACGATCAAGATCAGAGACTCACGGGAAGGTATCGAACACAGCTCTACAACACAAAGGATAAACTTAAGTCTTTATATTACATGCTAGGGACCACGAGGACCCGAATACATAAGTCATCAAGCAAATAATATCTGAGTACAAACATAGTTAGACAAGTTTTGCCTTAAGAAGGCTGAGCAAAACAATGCCACTAGATTGAAAGGCGAGGCCTCCTGCCTGGGACCTTCGGACTACTCCTGGTCGTCGGTCTCCACGTAGCACGCTCCGCTGGGGGGACCTCCATCTACGACGCCATCATATGTTGCGAACATCGGGTCGAAAGAAAAGGGGTAGCAAAGCAACCATGAGTACTCATCCCAAGTACTCGCAAGACTAACATCAGATCTACACTATGTATGCATCGGTATCAAATGAACGGGGTAGTATATGTGGACTAAACTACAGAAATGCCAGAATAAGGGGGGAGAAGCTCATCCTATCGAAGACTACGTCTTCTGGCAGCCACCATCTTGAGGCAATAGAAGAGAGTGGCTAGAATGGTAACAAGTATCATCGTATAACAATAATACTACCCGGAGATCCTTTCCTCGTCTCCCTTAGAGAAAGCGATCATCGGGTTGTATTTGTCACTTATCTGGGTGTGTTTTATCAAGTATCCAATTTTAGTTGCAATATGTCAGAATACAACTCCAAGTCGTCATGTTACCATGGACACAACTATTCAAATAGATTACTTCCCTGCAAGGGTGGACCACATTACTAGATATGCTCGATTACCTCTGGCTGGACACACTTTCCTGAGTAATGTCCGACCATGGATGATCAGCATGTTGTAGTCCTACCTAGGCTCTCCAGAGAAGTCAACACGTTGGTCTCAGTCCTAAGCGCTCAAGGGTCTTGGGCCTATCGCCCTTTGCACTTCTGCATGTTGCGTGACTGGTTGGGATCAGACCTGGCTACCTCTTTATACAAAGCATGTGCTTACTGATATGTCTCCAACATATCTTTAATTTTTTTTTATTGTTCCATGCTCTTATATTATACATCGTGGATGTTTTATATGCATTTTGGTACTAGTTTATATCATTTTTTGGGACTAACCTATTAACCTAGTGCCCAGTGCTAGTTGTTTTTTCCCCTTGTTTTTGACTTTTACAGAAAATCAATATCAAACAGAGACCAAATGGAATAAAACTTTATGATGATTTTTCTTGGACCAGAAGAAACCGAGGAGAGTTGGAGAGGAGGCCATAAGACCTACGAGGCGACCACAAGCCCTAGGAGCACGCCCCAGGGGGGTATGCACCTCAGGCTTGTGGGCCCCTCGTAGACCTTCCAACCGTAATTCTTGCTCTATAAATACCCAAATATTCCCTCTACATCAGAAGCATCCACAAAAATACTTTTCCGCCGCTGCAAGCTTCTGTTCTCGTGAGATCCCATTTTGGGGCCTTTTCTGGCACTCTACCGGAGGGGCATTCGATCACAGAGGGCCTCTACACCAACCTTGTTGCCCTTCTGAAAGTGCAGCTAATCCTCGAGTGGTTTTGGTAATTCATAACAACATATAGCTCATTGAACTAATATCCATTCAAGTTAAATATTTCAGAAAGTTCAATGATTGGCATGGCATGGACTAGAGATGTGGACCCCTCAAAATGCTAAGGACAAAGATTGGCAAAAGATCAAGACTCTTCATTTCCATTTTAGTGATTCAAGATCACATTGAGTCCATAGGAAAGCCAATACTTTTAAAAGGGGATGAGGTGTTGCTTAATGGTCTACTTGCTCAAAATGCTTACTGATATTGCTCCAAAACCCTCAACCACTGTATCATTTCCACATATGTCCAAAACCCAAAGTCAAACTCGGCCCCACCGATTTGATCTATCCGGCGCCACCGAGTTCAGTTGACATAGCCACTGCCAGAAACCCTAGACAATTCGTTCTCACCGATACAGATCTCGGTCTCATCGAGATGCCATTGCAAACTCTCTATTTCCCTTCGTAACGTTTCGGTCTCACCAAAATGAGCGATCGGTCCAATCGAGTTCACATTGTAAACTCTCTGTTTCCCTTTGTGACATTTCGGTCTCACCAAAATGAGCGATCGGTCCCACCGAGTTTGCCTGACCAACTCTTTGTTTGATCATTGCTGAAATTGGACTCACCGAGTTCATGCAATCGGTCGCACCAAGATGAGGTTTTGCCCTAGTCATAGCACATCGGTTCCACCGAGCTGATCATGTCGGTCCCACCGAGATTCCTAACATTCATATTTTGAACTAAATCGGTCTCACCGAGTTCATATATTCGGTCTGACCGAGTAATGTGTGTAATGGTTGGATTTTGTGTGGAGGCTATATATACCCCTCCACCCCCTTCTCTATTCAAGAGAGAGCTATCAGAACGTGCCTACACTTCCACTACTCATTTTTTGAGAGAGAACCACCTACTCATGTGTTGAGACCAAGACATTCCACTCCAACCACAAGAATCTTGATCTCTAGCCTTCCTTGAGTTGCTTTCCACTCAAATCATCTTTCCACCATAGCCAAATCTGTGAGAGAGAGTTGAGTGTTGGGGAGACTATCATTTGTAGCACAAAAGCAAGGAGTTGATCATCAACACACCATATATTACCATTTGGAGAGTGGTGTCTCCTAGATTGGTGGGAGCCTATGACAAGATTGTGGAGTTGAACCAAGGGGTTTGTAAGGGGCACTACAAAAAAAATACACATCCCTGACAATTTGGGCCGAACAAATTTTTTTCTGTCATACTTATGAAACTTCTATGATGATAATTGTGACAAAACCCGGTATCATCATAGATGTGGTGGGCTCCTACTTCTATGAAAAAAATCATGACAGAAAATGGGCTTTTTGTCCTGGCCGGGCCGGAGACGCAGCTGCATGACATTCTTTGGCTCGTCCATGACAGAAAAAACTGTGGTAGAAGCGAAGGCGAGGAAAATTTTGGGGAGTTCCCGGTTACGGTGGGTGGTCGGGGGCCGAGCAATGCGTGTTTCTCTCATACATGTACGCGTGTGTGTGCGAGGGGTTGGGCTCTAACTGAACCCGAGCCAGGCGTCGCCTAACTGACCCGTGCAATTGCACTGCAGGCTACGCGTTACTAAACCCGAGCGATCTATCGATGGCTGTTAACTGAACCCGATCGAGCGATTCCTTCGCTACTGCTGCTAACT
>NC_041387.1:167457652-167481080 GCF_002162155.2 Triticum dicoccoides | reverse complement strand
GGATGAACAGGACCCCGATCGATCGAGTCGGTTGAGGCTGGATGAACAGGACCCCGTGGAGGGCTGGATGAACAGGACAACCCCATGGAGGGCTGGATGAACAGTAGACGATGGAGGGGTGGATGAACAGTAGCCCGTCGAGGGGTGGTTGAACAGGAGCCCGTCGAGAGGGGTGGTTGAACAGTAGCCGGTGGAGTAGCACACGGTGGAGGCTTGATGAATAGGAGCCCGTGGATGAACAGTCGCAGGTGGAGGCTAGAGGAGGTCGACGATGGATGAACAGTAGCCCGTGGAGGCTGGAGGAGGTCGACGGTGGAGATGAACAGTATCCCGTGGAGTCCCGTTTTGCGGTACGCCACGCCCCTCCTGATGAACAGGACCCCCGTTTTGACTGTAGCGCTCCAACACAAGACCGTTTCGTCTGTTTTGCGGTACACCACACCCCTCCCGATCAACAGGACCCCGTTTCGATAGTAGGAGGTCCAACACAAGTCCATTTCCTCAGTTTGGCGATACGCCGGACCCCTCCCGATGAACATGATCCTATTTCGAATGTGGCCGGTCGAACACAAGGCCGTTTCCTCCGTTCTGTGGTACGCCAGGCCTCGTTTCCATCGCCTATTCCGTCCAAGCCCTCCCGATGAACATGACGACGCATTTCATTCCGACCTAGCCGGTTGGCTCCCCATGAACACGACGACGACGTTGTTTCTCTGTTCTGACCCAGGCATGTACATGAGCCCTGGCCATACGTATGCGCGAGTAAGCGTTCGTGACCCTGCCCATATGTACATACATGGCCGTATTTACTTTCTTGCACCCTGGCCGCTGTACGTACGTGTACATGCTACATGCGCGCCTCTACTACGACACGGGCGCGCCTCTACATCGACCAGTATGTACGTACACGTTCTCCACCAGAATGACAACGCTACGTATGCTTCGACCAGGTGGGTCCCGACTGTCAGGCACTACCTTGCGTGCAAAGATGTAGCTGGTGGGTCCCAGTAGTCAGGGGGCAAATCGTTGTTGTTTTTTTTGCCCGGGCGCACTTCCTTGCATGCGAAGATATAGCTGGTGGGTCCCAGCAGTCAGGGGGAAACGTTCTTTTTGTGAAATACGGTGGCCCATCCGGTGGGTCCCTGATGTCAGGTGGAGGAATAATTATTTTGCGCGTAATAAGGAGGCACTTCCTTGCGACCGTCGTGGACCCAGCTGTCAGTCTCTCCATGTACAGTACTCTTCCAATGGAAATCGTTCCTTGACCACATTGACCATGCCGCACCGAGAGCACCAGGGCGGTGGATGGCGGCGAGGCCTAGGAAGGGGACGACACGGAGCCGGGGAAGACGCGGCAGCGGAAGCCCACGTGGAGAGGAGTACGAGGGTTCACTGGTTCGGCTGCGGTGTGAGGCTATCGTCGCCGCAGAATAACAGGGGGTGTGGGTGAGTAGAGGGATGGCCTGGCCAGCGGTGGGATTAGTAGGGGGCGGTGAGGCCTTTGCGGCATCACAGCCAACCACGGGAGGTAGGAGCACGCGGCACGACCGGCGCTGGTTTGGGCGGCTGGAGCAAGAAGACCAGAGGTTGAAGAAGCACTATGGGCGTTGGATGGACATCGTACGGTCACTAGAGCTAGAATCATTCATATTGACTAAGTTGACAAAGCCCTCCGTCCCCATCAACTTAGTTGGCCCACAAGTCAGCCTCCCACTATAGTGGGTCCCAGCTAGCAGGGCGGTATTCATTTTTTTGTGCGTAATAAGGAGGCACTTCCTTGCGTGCGAAGATATAGCTTGTGGGTCCGACCTGTGAGCGGGGGGAACGTTTTTTTCACGAAATACAGAGGCCCTTCTGATGGGTCCCAACTGTTAGGTGGAGGAATCATTATTCTGCGCGTAATAAGGAGGCATTTCCTTGTGTGCGGTCGTGGACCCAGTTGTCAGCCTCTCCACGTACAGTCCACGTCTGATGGATGTCGTTCATTGACCACGTTGACCAGGCCGCGCTGAGAGCACCATGGCAGTGGACGACGGCGAGGCCTGGGAAGGGAATGACACGGAGCCGGGGAAGACTCGGCAATGGTTGCCCACGTGGTGGGGAGTACGAGGGTTTACTGGTCCGGCTGCCGTCGCCGGAAAAATAACAGGAGGTGTGGGTGAGTAGAGGAATGGCATGTCCAGCAATGAAGTAGGGTGGGGCGGTGCGGCCTGTGCGGCAGCAGCCAATGCCACCGGCGCTGGTTTGAGCGGCTGGAGCAAGAAGATCAGATAATGAAGAAGCAGCACGGCCGTTGGATTAACATCCAACGGTCACTACTGCTAGAATCATTTGTGGACTAAGTTGAGAAAGCCTTTCGTACACGTCAAACTAGTAGACCCACAAGTCAGCCTCCAAATCTTTGCCAAATAGCATACAACCCGAAATTTCTAGCCAGATTCAAATTAATTTTAAATCTAAATATACCTTAATTTAAATTCGGTGAAATTTTACCCACACAAAAACAATGAAATTTAAAATATTAAAGTCCAAAAGAAAAAAGTATTTTGGAACTAATTGCCAGTTTGATGTATTTTTTCATTTTACGGCCCATTTATTATTACTTATAGCCCATTTCTTATTACTTATAGCCCATTTTCTAGGCAAAATGCATCCCTCCTCGTCTTGAAAGATTTCCGGCCCAGCAGGGCGTAGAAAAGCAAGTAGGCCTTCGTTGGTTATTCTACAAAAAACAAAATAGCTGGCTAGCCATTTTCAGAAAGGAAAAAAACAAACTGGGATGGTCATGTGCTAAACATATGAAATAAAAGCCTGGGTTAGACGGGCCACAGGTCCCGCACAACCCAGTTGATACCCTTCTCCATCCCGAAAAAACAAAATTACTACGCGCGCTGCTGGGTCCCTACTGTCATCCTCACCATGTACAGTCATCTCCTTATTCCTCTCGGTTGTTGACCATGTTGACAACACCGGAGGGCGGCGCTGCGGCAAGCGAACCAAGGCGGAGGACGATGGTGAGGACTCGGACGGGAACGAACAAGAGCCGGGGAAGATGCGCAGAGTTTTAGGGTGCGATGTGGCCACGATGCATGCGCGGAAGCACAGCCAGCCGTGGGAGGCGGGAGCAGGCGGTCCCGCCGGCGCTGGTTTGGCTTTGACGACTCATGGAAGAAACTGAAGAAACATGACAAGCGTTGAATGTCAATCCAACGGTCAAGGTTGGCACAATCGTTAGTTGACTAAGCCGACACCAAGTAGCATACTTTTTTATATATAGGAAGAAAAGAAAAACTGGGCTCGTTCGCCTGATAACATTCCCGAAACTACGACCGTTCGATCTTGTGTTGCAAATAAAAATGCGAGGAAAATGCGTTCGTCTGTCCTCCTCCTCCCAGGGAACGTTCGCCACATAAGTGACTAGCACCCTTCATTTTCAACCGAGAGGTCTTGGGTTTGAGTCCCAGGAACTCTCAATTTTGTCCTCCTTCCTTCCTTGCAAAAAAAGGGAAAGAAAATCAAAGACTTGAGAAGGCGTACAGAACAAGCTAGTGTACTAGTAAAGAGACGTTGCTGAGTTTGAGAAAAAAGAGAGACGTGCTCCTGTAGCTGGTTCGAATCCAAACCTAGACTATGACTATATATGGTGCTATGCTACTCTGCAAGTAATGAAACTGGCATATCCAACGTTCGCTTCTCCTCTTCTCTACTTACTCTGCCTAGCATCATAAGCTCTGGCCGCAGCAACCATGTCCGCTGGCTGCTCGTCCACCTGCTCTTCAGTAGGCAACAACCAGATATGCACCAACTCACCACCCATACCATCGCCTTTGGGTCTCATCACACCCCCACCGTCACGCGCACCGCAGCCGATTGCTCATCGCAACCTGTTGCCGTTGGTGTGGTGCCACTGCTGCAAATCACGCAGAGTCATCCGTTGCGTCTCAACCACAATCCTCAACCCTGGTCGAGTCTTCTACAATTGCCCGAATCATGGGGTAATAATATGTTTAAGTGTTGTTCTGCTGCTTTCAGTTGCTGATTTTTCTAATAGTTTGGCTTATGATCTTCCAATTTGATTCGTGCAGAAAAGGGAAGATTTTTGTGATCTGTACTTTGGGGAAGTTGCTGATGTGGGGGAATGCAACTATGCTGATTATTTGGTTAGCCGAGGAATCCCAATACCAGCAGGTTGGGGTGTTGGACAAGTAACTGAAGGAATGGCAGAAGAGGATGATGCAGAGCAGAAGGTTAAAGATGCAGTTCCTCTGATCATGGCCAAGCAACAGTTCCTGAACGGCCTTGACAGCAATGAGGAGATGAAAGAGCTTGTGAAGATAACGGGCAAAATCGATGTGCTCTGTAGGTTGATTGTCTCTTTATTTGCAGTGTATGTAGCACTCGTGATGTATTCAGTGACTATGACATGAGCACTTTGCTGAAACTAGTAATGAATGAAACCTGTGTAGCAGGTTGGGCGTAGTGTTGTGAACATCTAATGATTTCTATTAACGGAAATCAAGGGGTATCCCCTTTTGCTCATAAATAAATAAATAGCAGAGGCCCTTTTGGTAATAAATAAATAAATTAGCAGAGGCCCTGTCGGGCCAGCTTTGTTCTCACTCGAAGACGTCGAGCAAATTGCAGTCCAACAGCAAACTATGTCATCAAATTCAAGTTTCACAGCCAAATATGAGTACAACTAAACAACAATGTCATCATGTTTTAGTCGGCATACAATCACCAAACACAAATCAGCATACATAACAAGTGATGTTCTCACAGCAAAATACTAAACAACATGTTCATCAGGTTTTAGTTGTCATAGCAAACACAATTTCACATAGTAGATAAAAAAACGTCTTCTCACAGGCAAATACAACAAAAGCAATGTAATCATTATCCGCAGCAGCAGCGTCAACATCTTCTCCATGTGTATCAGTCTAAATCGTAATTCCCCACGGTTTTATCTTCTTATTTGTCCTCAACGTCCTCGAACATTGGCTTCTTCTTGATCAACTCTTGTATGTCCACAGCACGACGGGCAATCTTTTTGCCGGCGTCATTGATGTGATGGTTCTCAAAGATATTAGGAACATTTGTGTTATCTTGTACATCAAGAGCAGTGTAAGCATCATCTTGTTGTGCAACTTCATTAAATGAATTCCTCTGCTCAAACCTTTGCAATACTCTCCAGTCATTGCTACGTGCAAATGTGTATTCCAAGAAAAATATCTATGTTGCTTGATTTGCCAAAATAAAAGGCTCGTTGGTCTGGTACGCCGCCTTGACATTGATGGATTTGAAATAATCATCAGCTATGGGTTTTGCGATCCTGGAAAACAGGTTATACCAACGACAGCACAACAGAACCACACACCGATGATCCTCGAAACTGGAGATATACTGCAACTGAACAATGTCTGTTATGTTAGCATACATTTCAGTTGTCTCTTTGTCATACGTATCCATGCTCATGATGGCACTGTTTTGTGTCTCCCTGCCTTCGTCTCGTGCAAGGGTGTTGTAGCGCACATCTCCAACAACGCAAGATTCATAATGTCTTACCCCGAGTATCAGGACCCATTGCTAGCGAGTAAAGGGCATCATCAACTGCCTGCCCAATCTCCCGCATCTTCTTAACCTATGGTTAGAAAATAGACAAGATTATCATCTTATGTACTCAATATATTAAAAAAACTGATAGTGCAATTCAAAAGCTTACATGGCTCTTGAACCATTTCGCAAATCCTGCCATAACCAGTTTGTCAATGTTTCTTGGATTTTGCGGCAGTAAATCCTTTTTGTAGATGCTGCACAACAGAGTGATCGCGTCAAACATCTAAATATATAAGAATGTGCTGCAAGTTTAGTAGATTACGATGTATAAGCAGCAGTACTTAGCACTTACTTGATATAAGGTAGTATCTCAGGACAGTTATTCAACACATACCAAACCATTTTGTCCAAATCTTTAGGTTTATCCTCTTGTCAACTCTTCCCTGTAAATCGAACAAAATAATCGAAAACATTGAGCCCGGGATTGTCTTCACCCACCTCTTTGCTAAGCTGATCAGCTGTTTCAATGTATTTTGAGCAGAATGTCAATGCTTCTGTAGCAATGTAGGCCTTTTCAATGGAACCCTCGGGTCTAGCTCTGTTCCTAACATAGCCCTTGAAAGTGCCTAGCCACCTTTCAATAGGGTACATCCAGCCATATTGTATTGGACCTCTAAGTAGTGCCTCATCAGGTAGATGAACAGCCAAATGCACCATCACATCAAAGAAGGCTGGAGGATATATCTTCTCAAGGTCGTATAGGATAGTTGGTATCTTGTCTCTAAGACACTCCAAAGCATCTATCCTGATATTTCTACTGCAGAGTTCCCTGAAGAATTGTCCCAACTCTGCAACTGCTCTGTATAAGTCAGGGCGGCCCAATCCTCTAAGGATAACAGGTAAAACCCTTTGAAGTAGGACGTGGCAGTCATGAGTTTTCAACACTTGTACCTTGTTTCCATCTGCAGTGACTCTCCTTTCAGGGTTGGAAGCAAATCCATGTGGGATTCTCACATGTGATAGGACCTCGCAAAATTCTTTTCTTTTTAACTTGTCCAAGACATACACAGCTGGTGCCATATCCCATGGTTTACCTTCATCTTGCACCTGCAAATCCTGTCTGATACCCAGGTGTGTCAAATCAATCCTAGATTTTAAGGTATCTTTCGTCTTGCATTCAATATTAAGAAGTGTGCCGATAATGTTGTCACATATAATTTTCTCGATGTGCATCACATCAAGATTATGTCGTAGATCCAAATCTTTCCAATACTCCAAGTCCCACAAAGTGGACCTGCGGGTAAACAATAATCTCTCCTCTGCACTACCACGCTTCCTTTTCCCGCTACCATTACCAGGATGGTTTCCTGGTGTAATATGCCTGACCTTCTCTAATTCCACTTGCAACTCATCATCGGTGAGCCTCTTTGGCGCATCAGTTTTCATGCTTTGCATTGAACACATGTCTTCGATATTTTCTAGGATGCGGCTTGTCCTTGGCAAGGAAACGACAGTGTCCAATGTAACAGATTTTGCTAAGTATTGCATATGACAACGGATTCATGTGACAGCGAACACATGCATTGTAACCATGTGTTGTTCGCCCTGTCATAGTGCCCAAAGCTGGATAATCATGGATGCACCAAATTATAACATCACACAGAAAGAAATCAGCTGGTGGGCTGCTATATAGGTCTCGAGTGAGAACACCCCTCCATAGCTGTTGAAGTTCCTCCACAAGAGGCTCCATGAACAAATCAAAATCCTTTCTAGGACTTTTTGGACCTGGGATGAGCAAGGCCATCATGTAGTTTGATTCTTTGGTGCAGAAATTTGGAGGCATGTTGTAAGGGATAACAAGCACTGGCCACATGCTATATGTGGCACTCTGGTGGCCAAATGGGTTAAATCCATTTGAAGCTAAGCCAAGTCTAATGTTTCTCGGGTCAGCAGCATACTTTTTGTGTTTATGATTGAAGCTTTTCCACTCACTACCATGAGATGAATGGCTCATTACATTCTGATCTCTATACTCCTGGTTCCTAGAATGCCACGGTACATCCTCTCTTGTTTCAGCACCATGAAACAACCTCTGCAATCTTGGTATAATGGAAAAATGTCTCAGAACATTATGAGGAATCCTCTTCACAGCATCGCCATCTTTCCATCTTGATGATTTGCATTTCGAGCATTCACTTAAGTTGGCATAATCCTTCTGGAACAGAACACAATTATTATTACAAACATGGATCATATCATATCCAATTCGAACTGCATGAAGGAAATTCTTCATTTTACTGTAGGTGTGTGGTAGCTCAGACGCATCTGAGAAAGATTTGCGGAAAGCAGCCAACATCGCATCGAATGATTTGTTGGTCATCCACTCATATGTCTTCACCTGAAGAAAGGTGACCATAGCTGAGAATACTGATAGCTTATTTCCTGGGGTGACAGCAGCATTGCATTGTTCCAACATGCGGGTTGATACATCTCCAACGTATCTATAATTTTTAATTGTTCCATGCTATTATATTACTTGTTTTGGATGTTTATGGGCTTTACTTTACACTTTTATATCATTTTTGGGACTAACCTACTAACCGGAGGCCCAGCCCAAATTGCTGTTTTTTTGCCTATTTCAGTGTTTCGAAGGAAAGGAATATCAAACGGAGTCCAAACGGAATGAAACCTTTGGGAGCGATGTAACTCTTTTTGCGATGTGTTAGACGAGATACGATGAATTGTGGGTTTATGATCAAGTTTATCTATGAGAAATATTTGAATCTCCTCTGAATTCTTTTACGTGTGATTAAGTTATCTTTGCAAGTCTCTTCGAATTATCAGTTTGGTTTGGCCTACTAGATTGATCTTTCTTGCAACGGGAGAAGTTCTTAGCTTTGGGTTCAATCTTGTGGTGTCCTTTCCCAGTGACAGCAGGGGCAGCAAGGCACGTATTGTATTGTTGCCATCAAGGATAAAAATATGGGGTTTATATCATATTGCATGACTTTATCCCTCTACATCATGTCATCTTTCTTAATGCGTTACTCTGTTCTTCATGAACTTAATACTCTAGATGCAGGCAGGAGTCAGTCAATGTGTGGAGTAATAGTAGTAGATGCAGAATCGTTTTGGTCTACTTGACACGGACGTGATGCCTATATACATGATCATGCATAGATAATTTCATAACTATGCGCTTTTCTATCAATTGCTCGACAGTAATTTGTTCACCCCCCGTAATACTTATGCTATCTTGAGAGAAGCCACTAGTGAAACCTATGGCCCCCGGGTCTATCTTTTACCATATAAGTTTTCCATCTACTTTTATTTGCATCTTTTATTTTCCAATCTATATCATAAAAATACCAAAAATATTTATCTTATCATATTATCTCCATCAGATCTCACTTTCGCAAGTGGTCGTGAAGGGATTGACAACCCCTTTATTGCGTTGGTTGCAAGGTTCTTGTTTGTTTGTGTAGGTGCGTGGGACTTTTGAGGAGCCTCCTACTGGATTGATACCTTGGTTCTCAAAAACTGAGGGAAATACTTGCGCTACTTTGCTGCATCACCCTTTCCTCTTCAAGGAAAACCAACGCAAGCTCAAGATGCAGCACGGGCCTACCTTTTTTCTTCTGCAGGTGAAAGTTCACGGAATGCACGGGTATTTCATCGCATTGTTTCAATGTTGGTCAAACTCACTGGCTCCGCCACCACCACCTCCTCCTCCTCTTCCACCTGAGCATCAGGCAGATCAAGATGGTGATCTGCTGCTTCCACGTAGTCAATAACATTGACGTTCACAGCTTCACCATGATGAACCCACCTAGTATATGTGACCGACATCCCATACAAGTGTAGATGATTTTGCACAGTTGACTGGGGTCTTGTAACTGAATTCATACAACTGCTACACGGGAAGACCACATCTGATTTCGGACCACCGTACTCAGCTCTGATAAAGTTCATGAAGTTTTCAACCCCCTCGACATATGCAGCGGAGAATCTTTGAGCAGAAGTTATCCAAGTCCTGTCCATCTGTTAGACACACAAATTAGTTCTTCTACTAGATATTACAGGAAAAACATATATTTTTTTTTATGAAGTCCGGAAAAAAAATTCCTAGGTCGATGTCTAAAGCTATAGAAAGATATTTGGACGAGCAGATCTAAGTAACGAAATATATGTAAAGCCAATTCAGCAAATAGATTTGAGTGCTAAATTCTGGCAGGCTGTTTTAGTAGTCAATCAGGCCGAGCACACAGCCATCAAACTATCGAAGGCCATCGCAGCAACAAAGATCGAGTATAAAACGGTGTAGAGCTATTTCACCTAACAGATTGGCTACTAGACCATGGCAATCTACGTCACAATAAATATATGGCACGATATTTTAGCAGCTAATCGGCCTTGGCATGCCATCTCAGCTAAGCAGATTGAGTGCAGAACAGGGCAAGGAAGCTTCTTAAGCAGAGCATATTGACTGTAAACTACTTCGGTAAACAGTGAGATTAACAGTGTCTATCAGCTAACATTCAGTGCTACACCGACATGCACGGGGCCTAAGTCTAGAATGCGCGTACCGTGGGAGAAGCTGACCGCCGTGCATCTCCACACGAACGTCGCCAGCGGTGGCGGTGCTGACCGCCGTGCGCCTCCGCAAGAACGTAGCCAGCGGTGGCGGCGCGGCTAGAGGATGGCAGTCTACGAGAGTTTCTGTGGGAGCGAGAGGATTGCTATGCGTCCCCTCAATGAACCACGACATTGACATATCGACGCGGCGGGGAGGGCGGCTTTGGCGGAGCGAATGGAGTGGAGGGGGGTTTGGGGAATATTATTGGCTAGTTGGCCGAAGGGCGGTTGAATCGGATTTGGGGGGAATTTTTGGGTGGGGGGAAGGATTTTTGTGCGGTGGGCGGGGGGAGTTTGGCGCATGGTCGGTTTCTCCAAGTGCAGTCCCACGTGTCAGTGAAGAGGCAAGCCGAAGCGCGTTCCGTTTGCGTGAGCCGTGTGCAGGACCGAACGTGTGTGAGGTGCAATGCATCCGTGACAGGAGTGCTGTGAGTGAACCGCCTTTTTTACTTTTAAACTAGGTGCTTTGCCCCCTCAAAAAAAACTTGTTGCTTCGCGCGATCCATCGATACTACCACTAGTAATCCGGTAATAGCAACTAAAATGGTGCGGCCAGGTGTTTTCCCGCGCGATATGCTGGGAGGTTGGCTTAGTTGGGTTTTTTAGGACGAGTAATGCTACACCTACGTAATCCCAATTACGTAATTAACGTAATGTGAAACGTGTGAGCTGTTGATTGTAGATTGGGGGGAGGGAGGGGCCCACCACCATGAAAATTAGGGGAGGAGAGAGAGAGAGAGAGGCAATTTACGTTAACCCTTTCGTAGGTTCCCATATATGTAGAAAGATGTGAAATGCGTGAATGTGTAGTAGTCGTACTATTGGAGTGCCTAAGATAAATTGTGTATGTATAGACCCTATGTGTTTATTTTACTTCGCATGTTAGCTTTGTCTCGGTTCAATAAAAAGTAGAGTTGGTGATGATGGTGTGCCTGTCATCCTGCAATATGGGCCGTCCGATCTATATCTAATGGATAGGAAGGAAACTATGACAATTTACCCGCACTCCTCTCCACATTTGCAGATAAGGCTTTCCCTCGTTCATACTTTTCTCCCACAAGATCTTGATCTTCCGTGCAACGCACGGGCATCTTGCTAGTACTCCTACAATATATTATATTATTGTGAAACTTCATATACACCGGCCAAGATTAATGCAAACATGGCATATTTTCATTACATTTCGAAATTTTATAGGACAGAAAAATAAAAGAAACCCGACCCTAAACCTATTCTACGGCGGTGACCGACGTCCTCCATCTGCGATCTCTATGTACGGGGGTGGGGTTCAAGACCCATGAAGTGAAGGTGCGGTCTCCGGCGAGGAAGAGAAGAACACAGGATACGGACCGGCCAGTTGGCACACCATGCCCTACCGCCTCCCATGCCCTACTCATCCTCGAAGGAGTCCCCGACCTCGGCGGTGCCGGACGTTGGACGGCGGAAAGTAGGACGCGTGGCTGACGGTGCTCCCGTCGTCGTCCGCATCATGGTCACCGCATGTGCGGTCGTGTCTGCGTCCGGCTACGCCGCTATTGCATCGCGAGAGGCGACTTGAGCGAGGGCGGCGACCTCGAGCTTCATCCCCTAAGAAACGCTCTCCCGCAGAGCGTTCGCGCTTGCGGTCATGGCGGATGTGGTGCCAGGTAGGAGGACGATGCGCTATGGTGTGGAGGTTAGCTGGGCGTTCCCGCTTTAAGTAGCGCATTCCGATGAGGCCAAGAATCCGGGTGCATCATTAAGTCACTGGAGTTGGTTCCTTGGGCACCGAGCCTCTTAACGATGGCATACGAATGGACGACATGAATGCGGGCAGCTGGCGCAGGTTGGGAACGCACCGCGCGACGGCACGAGGGACGAGGGTTTTTGGTGTGCCAGGGTAGTCAGCTGCGGTCGTGGCAATGTTGGAGATGCCCTTTGCTCACATGCGATCCCCGCATGTCATTGAAAAAGCAAGACAACCCGGCATGGTCTCAGGTCCTAAGGATGCAGTTGGCTGTGCTACACCACTCCGCGGACGCGTCACAGCACCCCGTGCATCCCCGACGAGCCGGGTGTTGGGGTGTGTTTGGATTGTGGCCAAAGTGCACCTTACTAAAATTTTGGGCATGACCCAAAGATTGGTATTTTTTTGGATGGTTGCCATTTTTTTGGCATGCCAATGAACTCTAGCCAACTCTAGTTCATTTTTCTTGCCAATGTCGGCCAAATCATGGGCAACCAAAACCTCAACCAAAATTTTGGCTACCCAATGCTTTGATGGGGCAACCTTGGGCACAAACCAAACATACTGTTGGTCGTGCCACAACACTAACGCCACCCTCGGCACACTGAAACCGACCGTGTCTAGCAACGATGAGCGTGTCGCTCACCGCGGTCGCCGTGTCCAGAGGCAGTGCTAGAGTTGCGCCACGTTGTTGGCCCCCACGACCCACATGAACGGTTGTCGGTGGCGAGGAGGTCGTGGGCCAGCTCCTCCATTGGACTAGTCTGCACTACATCGTCCAGACGGGTGTGCCCCACATGTCGGTTTCCCTATTTTCCCGGCCATTATCGAGCGCCAGTTCTCTGCGTTGCGCATTAGGCCTTTCACTATGTAGGCCAAGCGAGACAACTTATTGTTTATTTGAGCCTTTCAAGTATAATCATGTGCCATTTTCTTATTTCTCATTCCTCTCCAACCCTCTTCTCCATCGATCATGTCGCCCTCCGGTCGAGTCCATCCTCCCACATGCCTCATTTGAACATTCCGCCGAGTATCATTCGCATGTACCCACCCTAGTCCTCTTTCAATTGATCTTCGGACCCTAAGATGAAATCGAGAGAGAACGAGTGGGGGCACATGATACCTAAGGCGGATTCAAAATTTTGAACCGGTGATCATAGCATCCGCAAATCATATATAAAGGGTAGTCAATGTTCGTTTCGTTTTTGAACGTACAATATACTCCCTCCTATCCTTTCTAGTTTACATATAAGTTTTATGTGTAGTCAAAGTATCTCTACTTTGATCAAAAAAGTATCAACATTCAACAACGCCAATCAATATTATTAGATTTGTATATGTACTCCTAGATTTGTGCTCGAGATGGTTTCCAATTTGTTTTCAACCACGTGAATGTGCTTGTTCTCGTGCATGCTCTTCCTACTAGGATTTCGCCATGTATAGCCAGTCCAATAGTAAAAAAATTTAAGCTCCCTGTCCAATAGTACTAGTGGAGTACTGAAAACATCTGTACTAGAGTATGCAGTGCTCATAGTAGTACTCCGTCCTTCCATTTATATAGGGCCTATGTGGAGGAGAGAGATGTGAAAAAGTAAGGGGAGTGAGCTCTCATGCAAGAGCCTAGCTATATACGCATTCCTAGTTAAATACAATAAATATGAAGAAAGAGATAGAGAGGAGATGGAAAAAAGTACTAATACAATAGCCAACCTTATAATTTTTTTGCGAGAAATAGCCAACCTTATAGCCCACACTACTATATGAGTGCATATAATAGATGATGGCTATAGATGACATGGCAGTCCCTCATAGACATCGACTGGCTATATTATTAACCATGCTCTAATGCGTTTTTCAAAACCGCATTTGACTACAAGATTAATAGTACATGAGATGTATTGAAAATTATATCATTGGAAACTCCTTTCACATATGAATTTGACCGTATGCTTTCTGTAAGTTGCATGTCATATATTATTACTCTAACATTTTGTCAAAGTTGGCCTCAAAAAACGCATTAGGCCCTGTATAGTAAATGGAAGGAGGGAGTAGTAGTGGAAGTGGATCCTCTGACATAGGTATACCTGCCTTGCCCTCCCTTTTGGTCACTTACTGGCGGACCCCATGCTTGCTAGGCCCCGCATGTCAGTTACTCAATGGGTTCGGCCACATCAGTCCCTCTGTTTTTATTTATTCCGCATAAAACGGAGGGAGTGGTAATATAAATGATGCGGACGGGGGAGGGGAGGGACGTCGGTTTGCTCTCAACTGCGGTCCCACAAGCGAGCAAAAATGCAAGACGAAGCGTGTTCCATTTGGTGAGCGATGTGGAGGGTCCAGCGTGCCGGGCTGCAACACGAACACGACAAGAGCGATGTACAGTCAAAACCGATTGACCAGTCGTCACCGGAACCACTATTCACAACAGAACCTTCGCTGCTTGGCCTATGCCAGCCACTGCCCTAAAACAACACCTAATCTCCAGCCCATTCCCCCACCTTTCGATCCCCTAGCCCGCATCAAGCGTCCCCTAGTTTGCCGGAAACCCATGGTGCGCCGCAAGATCACTTACTAGAAGATGCTGACGCTGGAGCGCCGCGCAGAAATTGCGGCGACATTCGGCACCACAGACCTTCGTTCCCAAGCTTGCTTTGCGGCGGGCCAATCCCCGAGTTCTCTGGAGCCAAGCTACAAGGAGGAGGAAGCCGATCCAATGTTCATGGCGGAGGTCACGGCGCAGAAGGCCCCCGATGGGTATGAGATGATGGACGTCGACTTTGTGCCAGTGTCCGAGTCCCCCATGGTGCAGGCGGACCAGCGGTTCAACATGGCGATACTAAAGGATGATCGGGAGGCAGAGGCTCAACTTGAGGCGGAGTGTGTGGATGCCGCTGCCATCAAGGCCCTCCTGCAGACGGAAACAGATGACATGGATGTGAACTGGGCGGCGGAGGCTCAACTTGAGGCGGAGCATGCGGATGTCGCTGCCATCGAGGCCCTCCTGTAGGCGGAACCGGATGTCATGGATGTGAACCGAGCGGCAGAGGCTCAAATTGAGGCGAAGCGCGCGGATGCCGCTGCCATCGAGGCCCTCCTGCAGGCGGAACTGGGCGTCCTAGACTTGAACCTGGCGGCAGAGGCTCAACTCGACGCAGAGCCTACGGATGCCTCTCTCATCGACGCCCTCCTGCAGGCGGAACGAGACGTCCTGGACTTGAACTGGGCGGCGGAGGGTCGACTCGACACGGAGCGCACGGATGCCGCTGCCATCGAGGCCCTCCTGCAGGCAGAACCGCATGTACTCGACTTGAACCGGGTTGTGCTCTCATTCGTGCAGAGCGCCCGCACGCTCTGCGTGAACAAGTAGCTGGAGGCCGAGGACAACCACGGTGTGGAGACACACGTCGGTAGCTACGGCTTGTTCGCGCCGGCAGCCAAAGACGATGAGGCTGTCTCGTTCCACGAGCAGTGATAGTTTTTCTTTTTATGGATCTTTTGCTGTGTAAAAAAATATATTGTTACGCAAGTCACCTGACTTGGGTCAGTTTACCATTTTAGACGGTTCACTGAATATCCTACGTCTCCTAACCCTTCTTCCTCACCTCTTCTTCTTCCCCAACAGACCACCGCACGGGCCGTATGGATACTCCCCAACATGCGGTTGGATAAACATACTCTACGAACGAAAATTATGTGTCAGCGGTAGGATGGCTGAGTTTGGTTTGTTCACATGCGATAGCACGTGTCAGTGAGGGTGCGTTCCCTTGGTTGGGTTTGCGGCATGCAGGAGCGACTTTGTGAGGGTGCGGTGCGACCGCGGCGTGCAGGAGCGACCGTGTGAGGGTGCGGTGCGACCGCGACAGCCATGCACAAGTGTACCTCCTTTTCATTTTGAAAATTTTAGGCAAGATTGGCAAAAATGTGTGGCGAAGTATGGCAATGCAAGGCCTAAACCCAAACAGGATAAGTACGTACGCACTAGGAGTACTAGCGTTAAAAAAGAAGGGCAGGGTTTTCCTTCGCGGGATTTAATCGATACAAATCCTCGTTTCACATGTCAATTAATGCGTATTTTTTTCTCCAAAGACCAAAGAAATAACCATCTCACTCCTCATCGCTTGATTAATGCAGTGCCATGCAAACCAACCTTCTCACTTCCGCATGCATGCAGGGGATATTAATGTCCTTGGTTGCTAGTACGAGGCAAACCCCATCAATTTTGCCTCGATTAGTGTTAGTGGCCTTTTGAAAATTGTAATTTTGATATACTGGCCTTGTGTACAAAAAAAATGGAGGTAGTAACTATATTTGACTTCCTTCCCCATTGCAGTGACGTTGATGATATCTCGAACGTTGTGGTTTGGCAAAGTGCGTTCGGCGGAGAACACCATTGAGGGAGACCACGGTAAGTCGTTCGCAAGTACCGCCTGCAAACCGACACAACCACCTTATTTGCATCCAGGAAGTCCGTTGAACCAAAGGACGCATAAATGTACTAGTACTACTAGTACACAATAGCGTCGTTCGTCCAGCTTAGTGCCGTGAGATGGTTTCTCGAAGAAGACAATGGAGAAGCGGAGTCAGCAAAGAGTGAAATGATGGTTGCTTCGTCCGTGCTTTCGTGATTTGATGCCTCACTGCTTTGTGATTTGAAATAGAAGGGACAGGGGACTAGACTCTATGCTCTATATTGTACTACATGCGTCCAAGCATGGGAGAAAGAGGAGAGACGTTGCATTTTTTTATTCCTTCAATCAATCAATCAGGGAGCTTCGGTTCCATCTTTTTGGCTTTGGCAACACCGTCCACAATGGTTCCCACGATGCCAAAAGCTATTTTCACATTTGGCTACACATTGTGGATGCCCTTAACCGTACCACTTGGTTTTGCTCCTGTGTGCTATCTATACAAATCTCAATTATATTGATCTAAAAAATTATAGAATCAAGATTAGTAAAAAGGAGGTGATTTTGCCACGCGGATGGCGGGGGAGGTTTCTTATTGTTAGAGGACGTTGTCATGGCGGTTTGCTAACATGCGGTCCCACGTGTCAGTACTTTACCAAGCCGATCCGCGTCCCACATGAGGCAGAACAACGGCAGAAGCAACACGTGGTTAAGTTGAAGAAGATGAGGGAGAAGCGGATTCAGCAACGAGTGAAATGATGGTTGCTTCGTCCCTCCAACTTATTTTTTTAGCATTATTACTTCGTCCCTCCAACTTAACTGCGGGAAAGGTGCAGCTTTGTGATTTGACGCCTCATTGATCATTACTACACCGGCGCCATGACTAGGGTGCTTCACCCCGGCTGCTCTGCACTGTATTTCGGTATGGCACGTGGACCCGGTAGCTTGATGTCCCACATGTCGGCGAAAGGGACTAGAAGATTTATGAAAGCGAGCGCTCCACTCTTACGACAGAGGAGTACACGACACGACGGCCCAGTGAACTGTCACTTGTACTGTATAGTACTATAGTTTTGTAGTTTGGCACGATCCATCGATACAAACCCGATTAAACAGGAAAGGGCGGGATTTTTCCCGCGCGGTAGATGATACTGGCCATAAATTTCAAAGGGAATTTTAATGTATGCAAACTGAATAATTAAGTAGCAATATGATATCTAGTAAAACTAAAAAGACATGATTTATTGTGTTAGAGTGTAGTAGTAGTAGTGTTGTATTGCATAGTTGTTAGATGTAACATGCGAGAACGTGTGGAGATGTAGTTTTGGAGGCCTACAGAGAGAAAAGCATAATACTGTCACCGAACTTCAGAATAAGCTGATTACGGTCACTATATACGTTTTGCGGTGATTATATGGTCACTTGCTCACGGTTCAGCATCGGATTGCACTCTGTTGACCGGCCAAATAGTCTGCGTGGCACCATGTTAACTAGTTAAATTGACCATGTTCCTTGTGGGTCCCACCTGTCAGTTCGCACAGGGAAAAGGTCAGATAAACACAAATTTACGCAGGCGTGTCGGGGAAGCTGATCCACGAACACCTATGGGACCGGCGGACCGAGCCCCTTTCGGTTCGGCGGGGGGGCGTAGATCGCACGAAGAGCAGATCGAGGCGAAGCACACAAGCAGTTTACCCAGCTTCGGAGCTCTCCGGAGAGATAATACTCCTATTGCTGCTTGTCTGATTGTATTGAGTTCTTGCTCGGGAGCACTGAGTGTCACGATGCACTCCAGCTGCTAACGAGACCGAGCGTGAGTGTTTTCTGGCTTCGAATCTCCGAACCCCCCCTACATTGCGCATGGGCCTCCTTTTATATGCTAAAGGGGTCACCGACAGGTGGCAACGTAGACAAGGGTAAAAATGGAAAAGGAGTTGCGGTAGGTACAGCTACCTGTACAGTGTATCCTACCTAACCCTGACGGCAGGGGACAAAGGCATTAAATGCCCGTCTGCGTCGCCCAAACAGTGCAGAAAAGGACCGTCAGGGATGCCACCGTTCACCACGATGGTAATCTTGTTAGCATCGCTTGCCACCTCGCACCGCTGGCTGCACAGACTCTTGCCACGCGCGCCTGGAAAGGCCTCAGGGCGACACGTTGGTGGATGTGCTGGAGCGCGGGTACAGAGTGGTAGCTTGCCGCGGCAAGCGCCTTGCCGCGGTCGTTGTCCTGTCGCGCCTGGAAGCTTGTCGCTCACCGGGCCTTGCCGGGACGCGTGGCGCGTTGCGGCAAGTTCCTTGAGATGCCTTGGTTGGCCTTCCTGGAAAGCTCCTCTTGCCGGGGCCTTGTCTCCTTGGCTGGAATACTTTGTTCTTGAATGGCTCCAAGGGAACCACGGAGGACCTTGGCGGTCGCCCGGCAAGCCTTGCCGCGGGGCACTGCAACTGCCCGTGTACAAGTTCGGGATACTAGGGTACCCCTATTCTAGTACACCGATAGGAGCCCCCGGGCCTGGGCCACACACGGTGCCGAGCGCTGTTGGGCCAGGCCCAAAACAGGGCATGGGCACGCGCGGCCTGGGTTACGCCGTATCTTACTCCGTATCCACCGCGCCCTCCCCCAACGGCACGCGTCGAATGCGGCGTCGTGGGATTGATCGTGGGTGGTTTCTTTATTCGGAAGGACGAAACGTCCGCCCCCTCCCTCTTTATAAGCAGGGGAAACAGGGGCAGTTCGCCCATCTCGCCGGTTGCTACTCCATTTTCACAAATCTCCGCCGCTCCCCCTCCTTCCCGAAGCTGAAAGAGAGCAGCGCTCCGCCCCCCATTGCCACCAGCTCCACCAACGCTGTCGATCTCCCCCACCACCTCCGCCATGGCTCCGAAAGCCGACAAGGGGAAGGGCGTGAAGTCGGCCGAGGCGCAGCGGCTCGCGGCGCTGCGAAAGGAGCGGGCCATCTTCCCCCCTCAGCTTGACGCAAAGGAGCTGAGGGAGTACTACTACCTCTTCTGGTCGACGAAGACGCGAGCGCATCCGCGCACGAAGGTACTCCCGGCTACCGCCTCGAGACTGGCTCCGAATGGGTATCCCTTCTTTGCGCTGTTCTTCTACTGCAGGCACTGCCCGCCCTTCTCTGAATTCTTCTGCGACATCATGAACACCTACGGGTTCCGCCTCCTTGACTTCACCCCCAATGCCGTTCTGACCATGGCAGTTTTCGCACATCTGTGCGAAAACTTTGTCGGAGTCCACCCAAACGTAGCCCTTTTCCGCCACTTCTTTATGCCCCGGGTTGAGAGAGGGGAGCCTCTTGCCGGCGGGATCGCTTGGATCTCGAGAGTCGGCAAGAAGGAAGCTTATCTGGAAGGAGAGCTCCGCAGCAAGTGGGAGGAGTGGAGAGCAGAGTGGTGCTGGATTGTCGAGGAGAACCGGCAGCCATTTACTGCCCTGCGCCAAGCCCCAATAGTGCGTGGCAACGATTGGAGCAACGTGGCCCCGGAAGACAATAGGCTGAAGATTGCCGTCACTCGTATCCTTCGCCTCAGGCTTGCCGGGCTCACTGTAGGCGCTGTTGGCGCAGATTTTCTTCGCCGCCGCATCGCCCCTCTGCAGGAGAGGAGGAGACCCGCCTGGGAGTTCCAAAACTCGGCGGATATCATGAGGCTGTGCCAGGGCCTCAACTTCAACTTCACTGTCCTGGACCTGGACGCGATGCTCCTGGAGCTGTTCAAGCGCGATCCTCAGCATCCATTCATGTTGCCGCAGGATGTCGTTCCGCTGTGCAACAATTCTTCGCTTGACCGCATCCGTGCAATGATGCCGCTGTGTGACTCGCATGGGATTGTTCCAAATTTGCAAGAGCCGGCAGACGCCATCGTGCAGGAGTTCTTCGACGGCTTGGTAGAAGTGCCGGTCCGCGCCGATGAACAGAAGAGCCTCACCCGCGACACCACCGATGCGGAGATGCAGCGCATCGCCACTAGGCTGGAAGAGGCGGCGGCTGCCGCTGCCGCGGGTGAGTTTGGATTCACCGTGGAGGAGGCAGAGGCAGCGGAGGCGGCAAGCCTTGCCGAGCGCGAGGAGTTTGCCGGCGAGGAAGGACTTGCTGGGCCCGAGGGTGAGTCGAGCGAGCCCGGCGAGGGAGATCTTGTCGGGCCCGAACCTTCAGGCAGCTTGCCGCGAACGGAGCCCCCAGCTACGCCAAGAAGGCGTCTCCGCAAGGCCGGGGACGTAGCGGGGCGGTAGACGGGTCAACAGCCGTCGGGCCGTGCGACACGCTCTACCGCGGCAAGCACTGTTGCCGCGGGAGCGCCTCACGCCGCTGCGGCAACCGGGGCAGGGTCTTCCCGGTCCACCGCCACTGCTCCTGCCAAGCGGACAAGGGAGCCTACTCCTCCGCCTAGTCGCACCGGAGGCGAGCCAGACTTCGATCTTTCCGCGCTCAGCTCTGACGAGGAAGAAGAAGAGTAAGACTTTTTTGCTGTACTTGTAGTTCTTCAATTCTTGCTGTTTTGTCTTGTATCTGATTTGCTTTACTCTGAACCTGTTCCTTTTCAGGACCCTAGCCCAGAGAGCGGCGAAGAGAGCCAAGGTCCCGGTGATTGTCATCGAGGACGACCCCACCGCGACGGCAGAGGACATGTCCGAGACCACCTTGCCGGACCCGGCAACTTCTCCCCAAAGCAGCCCCCAGCGCAGCCCCCAGCGTAAGTACATAGTTTACTTCCTGCTTTCAGGCGTGCATGGGTGCTCTTCCTTTGCTGATATCTGAATGTTGGTTTGTGTAGGGGCAGAGCAGCCTCACCAAGAGGGCCCGGAAACCGCTCCCGAAGTGCCATCTGCTTCGACTACACCGCCAAGGGAGGATTCCCCGGCAAGGGAGCATTCTCCGGCGAGGGAGAATTCTCCGGCAAGGGACAGTTCTTCGGCAAGGGATAGCACCGGCGACCCCCTGGTGGCAGAGACTGCGGCTGCAGATCCAGGTAATCCTCTCGCTTGAGAACTTCCCTTGGGTTCTTCTTCTTCTGATTTTCTTTTTGAACATTTGCTTGACTTCTCTCCCCTTTCTGGTCGTCAGATCCATCTGCCGCGGATCCAATGGAAACTGAAGCCGCCGGCGAGGAGGACGCGCGCGGCAACAATGACGACGCGGCTGCCACCGAAGGAGAGGCCGGCGCTGATGGTGCCGCCGGCGAAGAGGCCGCCAAGGCTGACGCCGTAGAAGCTGGCGAGGAATCCGGTGATCGCACTGACGGCCCCGAGGCCGCAGGAGCGCCAGGCGCTGCACCAACCGCCGATCCCTCTGCCGCTGCTGCAGCGCCAGGCTATGAAGAGCCCCAGCCCGGCGCCTATTTGAAGGCCAGCGATGGCGTCTTCATCAAGCTCCCCTGGGCGTCGAGCTCCAGGGCACCGGTCGAAGGAGAAACTTTTGACGAAGAGGTGCTCCCCTCCGCAGGGCTGGCGCTGGTCGACGCGCCAAGCAGCAGCAGCGACGAGCCCGAGGAGGAGCGGCTGCTACGGAAGCTGCTATCGCTCTACCACGCCCGACAAGACAAGCTGGCATCCCGAGAAGCGCTTGTCGCGAAGGCGGGAGTGGACATCGAGAAGCGTGCGGAGGAGCTCCGGGGTCTCAGGCAGGAAGCGCTCCGATCCCTAGCAGAGGAGCAGGAGCAACTCGCCGAGGAGCGGAAAGCCTTCCTCCTCGGGAAGGCTGAGGTTGAAGAGCAGCAGTGGCTTGCTGCCGAGAAGTTATCTGCGCAGGAAGGCGAGTTGGCGCAGCTCAAAGTCAACCTTGACAGCCACGAGGAGGAACTTGCCGCGCGCGAGCAAGCGATTGGCGGGGCTCTCAAGGAAGCAAGGGATGCTGCCGCAGCTGCCGAGGCCGCCAAGAAGGAGCTGGAGACGAAGGTGGCGCAGCTGGAAGCCGATCTCGGGGCGAGCGGCGAGGAGCTTGCCGCGCTCAAGCGTGAGCGCGAGAAGGACACTACCGCTCATGGTGAGCTGCGGGGTCTTCTCGCTGAGAGGAGCAAGGAGCTCAGTGCCGCCAAGGATTCCAATGCAGATCTCGAGTTGAAGTTGGCTACTTTGACTCAGACGCTGGACGGCGCCAGGGAGCGGGAGGTGGCCTTGTCGGAGAAGATCAAGGCCGACGAGGCGCTGCTGGCGAATGCTGCTGCCGCCCACGACGCTTTCAGGGAGACTGTGGAGCACTGGACTGAGGGTCTTGTGGATCTTGCCGCCACCGTCGACGGGGAGCTGGCGCAGCTGGGGATGGAGGATCTCGGGTACTCCTCCGACGAGCACCTCCAACCCAGCGCCAAACTCAGCTTGTTCTTCAAAGGCGTGGCGACGGCCCTCCAGCGACTCCGGGAGAAGATCCCAAAGCAGCTGGCTGACGAGTCGCGCAAGATCTGCGCAGGAGCTCTCCAGAAGGTGCTGATGAAGGTGGCCTTCCGCAACCCAGGCCTCAACTTCACCAAAGTCCTCAAGTCCTTGCCGCTGGATGCTGATCTGGAAGCGCTCAAGGCCCTTGTCGCACGCATTGTGGACAAGGTGAGCGGAATCAAGAGGGTTGAGGGCGATCGTGTAGATTAGGCCGCCCGTTTTCTCTTTTTCTTTGTCGCTGCTAGTCATGTCATGAGAACAATCTGTTAGAGCTGCGACAAGCTATCTTGTAATATAACTCTATTTTGGGTAGAGATTTGCTATGTTATTCCCTTTACTTGATTCCTTCCTTTGTATGTTTTTGCCCTACACTTTTAGGGAACTTGCCGGCGCAGGCACCTTTGCCGCGAGCGCTGAGTGCGGGACGTCAGCAGCCTGCTGGCGGTGTCGCTGCCGACAACAAACCTTGTCGCAGCTAGTCGCAGCTCACTTAAGTTGTTGAGCGGACTCGAAAAAAAGTAAGGGCGCAACCAGCTACGAGTTGGTTCCTCCGCGCACAGGTTTTCCACACAAAGCACGGTTGTTCAAGGAAGATAACTTAAAAATTTTAAAACCGATTGCTCAAACTTTGGCAACTTAGCTTTTCTGTCGCTTGCTTTCCGGTAAGGCGAAACTTCCAACTTCCTTGAACGATGCCTGGTCCACACCATTATCTTCTCC
>NC_041387.1:167418003-167457342 GCF_002162155.2 Triticum dicoccoides | reverse complement strand
TCGGGGAAGCTGATCCACGAACACCTATGGGACCGGCGGACCGAGCCCCTTTCGGTTCGGCGGGGGGCGGAGATCGCACGAAGAGCAGATCGAGGCGAAGCACACGAGCAGTTTACCCAACTTTGGAGCTCTCTGGAGAGATAGTACTCCTACTGCTGCTTGTCTGATTGTATTGAGTTCTTGCTCGGGAGCGCTGAGTGTCACGATGCACTCCAGCTGCTAACGAGACCGAGCGTGTGTTTTTTGGCTTCGAATCTCCGAACCCCCCCTATGTTGCGCATGGGCCTCCTTTTATATGCTAAAGGGGTCACCGACAGGTGGCAACGTAGACAAGGGTAAAAATGGAAAAGGAGTTGCGGTAGGTACAGCTACCTGTACAGTGTATCCTACCTAACCCTGACGGCAGGGGACAAAGGCATTAAATGCCCGTCTGCGTCGCCCAAACAGTGCAGAAAAGGACCGTCAGGGACGCCACCGTTCGCCACGATGGTAATCTTGTCATCGTCGCTTGCCACCTCGCACCGCTGGCTGCATAGACTCTTGCCACACGCGCCTGGAAAGGCCTCAGGGCGACACGTTGGTGGATGTGCTGGAGCGCGGGTACAGAGTGGTAGCTTGCCGCGGCAAGCGCCTTGCCGCGGTCGTTGTCCTGTCGTGCCTCGAAGCTTGTCGCTCACCGGGCCTTGCCGGGACGCGTGGCGCGTCGCGGCAAGTTCCTTGAGATGCCTTGGTTGGCCTTCCCGGCAAGCTCCTCTTGCCGGGGCCTTGTCTCCTTGGCTGGAATACTTTGTTCTTGAATGTCTCCAAGGGAACCACGGAGGACCTTGGCGGTCACCTGGCAAGCCTTGCCGCGGGGCGCTGCAACTGCCCGTGTACAAGTTCGGGATACTAGGGTACCCCTATTCTAGTACACCGACAAGGCGCGACAAGACTCCAACCCGTGCACGGGAATCACCTGGTTGTGTATGTGTCTGTCAGGGCCTGATGTGTGTGCATGCACGTGTAGGTTGAGCACTTGACCGTGAGAGTGTGTGTTGGTCGTGTGGTGTACTGGTGTGTGCATGCATGTGTGCGTGTGTGCGTGTGAGTGTTGCGTGCGTGCGTGGCTGCGTGTGTACTGTGAGTGTTGCGTGCGTGCGTGGGTGCATGTGTTCGTGTGAGTGTTGCGTGCATGCAGTTCATGTGCATGCGTGCATGTGTGTATAATCACCACACCAGCTCATGTGTGTTAAAACAGACGGCTCAACATACAAATACAAGGCCACCTTATCCGTTGTGCCCGCGGTCATGACTTCGAACCACCTTCTAATATTTTGTAGTCGTTTGTTTTCATTCTTACTAGCAAGATGACCATGCGTTGCACGTAACATCAAAATGCATTCGTATGACTAGTTTGTCTTGTGAGAGAAAAGGATGAACGAGGGAAGGCCTTATTTGCAAATGTGGAGAGGTGTGTGGGTACCTTTTTGCAAAATTGCCATAGTTCCTTTCCTATTCGTCAGATATAAATCGGACGGCCTATATTGCAGGATGGCAGGCACACCATCATCACCAACTCTGTTTTTATAAGAGTGTATTTTATAAGAGTGTAGATGTAGAGTAGATACAAGCTGACAGGTGGGCACGATGGTAGTGGGATAATGTGATGCAACACTAGAGGTGCTGCGTGGAGCGTTTAATTGGTCAACTAGTCATGTCTTGAGCAAATACAGAGTTGTACGGTGAGCCCGTGACTGTATAATAACCACAAAAATATAAATGGTGACCGTAATGAGTGGATTCTGAAGTCGAATGTACGTATCATGCTTTCGCTTCAAATACAATGATCGTCATTATATATATCGCGAGAGAAAGATGAAACATGGGTGAATGTGCTGGGGGCTTACTTTTAGAGGACCTGGAGATAGTTTGTGTGCATACGTGAAAGGGGCGTAGAGGGGGGTATGCGATGGAGAGAGAGATGCTCTTCATTTCTCTTTATTATGACTAACTTTGTATATAGTATAAAAATATATAAATACACAGTGCAGAATAAATATCATTGTGGGCACCATGCAATGCAAATTAGCGTTCGTACTCCTCCATATAACTTTGTAATGTTGTATATATGCAGAAATTCTAAAATAATTTTTTTGCCACACTTTATTCAAAAGGAATGTTGTATGCGAAATAAACGTGAAGAGAGGGCTTTTTAGATCAATGTGGTACGTGATGTAACATGTGTGAATGTGTAGTTGATGCATTTGGCAGGGCCTAGAGAGGTATGTGTGTGTATTACGTATTCGACAGAGGCATGGATAGAGGGGCCAGCGGGGGTGTGTGGGAGAGATAGCACGAGAAATGAGAGTGGTCTAGAGAGAGAGACGAATATGACGTCACGGCGAGAGATTCCCTTGAGTGTGTATATGCAAGGGGGGGTAGAGGCACCAGGAGAATTGTTTTTGTGTGTGTGGTGTTTGTGTTGGTATGTGTGGGTGTGAGAAGATAACGAGACGTGGGGGCAAAGGGTGTGTCACCGCGTGAGGTCCGGTGGGTCGAGGTGAGGCCCGTCGTTCGGTTCTGTCCTGCGCCACATTGGTCGGCCCGTGACGCATTTAGGGAGACCCATGGATGACTAGTCGTACATGACAAAGATAGCAGAATTGTGAAGGACTCTGTGTCCACTGACAAAGCCGGCTAGGATTTGTAACCCTAGGTTCTCGGACTAAGGTAACCCCTTTATATCTGATATTACTATTCATCCAACCTAACTTTAAGGGGCATCCTACAGAATGCTCTGCTAGAATCATACTCGTCGATTAGGAAGAGAGATGTGAGACAATGCGTGAGAGACATGCCTAAAGATAATGTGCGTATAGAAGACATGTAGGCAGGTCTATGTATATAGAAAGGGTCGATGGGGATTGTGCGTTGTATGCTTCCGAGAGGAAGAGTGCTTGTGATAAAGGTTAGTGAAAACAGTCGTAAATGGTTACGAGAGGGAGGGAGTGTTATATCGAGAGCATGTGTGCGAGAAAGACACCTCGGGAGAGAGTGTGTGAGCATGTGTGAGAGACCATCGACGGAGAGTGAAACTACACATAAAAGACTGTTGTACACATTGATTAAAGATATAAATTGTATCCAAATATTACGATGGGATCATGATATTTGGAATTCACGCAAGGAACGGTCATTGATCCATGAGACATCTAGATTCTATCGAATTTGAGCATGTCTATGTTATTATTCGACACAATTGATCCACATAGTTAGTATTTTGAACTCCGGACAATGCATCACTTTAGCAATCGAATATAAACGTGAGTATAGTTCATGTTGTGTGTGTAAAGCACATTATACATACGAAAGTTGCACAATGAACATTATAAATAGCTACCTATGAACTAGCATACATATGAATTCAACTTGAGGTGGTTTAAACAATCGAATTCAACATGAAGTCCATTCAATTATTTGAATTTGATATCATGGCATTTGTAAATCATACCTAAATTATGGGGGCACCAATCTTTGCTCTGATTTTGTACATAATAGCATATGTAGTCGTGTACAAAATAGATTAAAATTTAGCTCCTCCGTTCCAAAATAATCGTAGTTATAGGATTTTCAAGTGTCAAAATTTCAAAAAGAAGCGGATAATTTAATGAGGTTTTCAAAGATACAAGGTCAAATATAACGTTGTCTATTTAGGTCAATCCTCATAGTTCAAGAGTACTCTAAACGTGAATGCTTGTGTTTCAAAATTTCAAACGAAGCACCAAAAGAGCCTCTACTCGTCCGAAACCGCGTGAGACCAATGTTTGGTAGTACAAGGAAATTACTTTTCTAATAACTCCGACCTGTGAAACCTACCGGCCCGACATCCAAAGGTCTAAACCGGGGTAGGTTTGTAGCTTCATCTAGACACCACGCAACCGCCTCTGAAAAACATTCATACACAATGTCCGCCTGAGCACACATGCATGCGGCCGAAATCGCTCCCGTCCACTATTTGGGACACCTGGGATTACCATCCTACCCCTGACCCGCAGTAGGTCCAAAATTTAAGAGGGGGGCAAAGTTTGTACTTTCCCCAAATTTCAAACAAGCGCATCCCATCTTGTGTTCAAAAAAGCCAAAAACAAGCGCGTCCCAGACCGAAACATGGTTCCCCCCCCTCCCCCACCCACTCGTCTGATTCCCCATTCGTACTCCGTGGGTGCAAAAACTACCTCTCCACCAGCCGCGAAACCCCAGCGCCCTCCGTCCGCCACCCCATCCCACCCATCAACCGCTGCTCTCCTCCATCACGCCGGAGCCGATACCCCGACATCGTCGTCCACCGCAACCTCAACCGCAACGCCCTCCACGGCTAGTAGTTGAAGCCGAGGCCGAGCCGTCTGTACCCGAGCCAGTTCAACCACGTCGTCCTGTGCCTCACCGCTGCCGCTCCAACTTCACCATCATCCACCGCAAAGGAGTTGTTCCTGCTACGCCGTCCTTAGCCACCTCGGATCTGCTTCCCCTCCGCCGATATACGGTCACGGCAACACAGTCAACAATTTGGCCATGGGTTTGTCCAAGGATCCACAGCTCTCCAAAACATAGGTTCCCCCGGGAGAAAAAATAAGATCGCCGCGACATATGGAGGAGACCACACTGGCAACCGATAAGGGTACTCCTCTTCCCTTATTCATGCAAATCTTACATGTCTGCTTGCACGGTATTCATCCCACAGAAGACACTAGTTGACCGCTTCTTCTTGATACTAGATGTTCCTAGTAACTCGCGATGCACAAGATTTCTCCTCATATACTATTTCATCTTAGCTAGAGGTTCGTCGCCCCCCTAAATTTTAGTTTCTGGTCAGTTGATTCCCAATTAATGGAAGCATTCCCCGGCGTAACAGGCGCTAGTACACCTATTATGCCGGGGAAGCAGCGCCTCGGTGTTTATCTTAGGGGCATGTGGGGCCTAGAGCTACTGGCGCCTGATCTAGAGGTCGGCCGGGATTAAAGGGATGGCCTGGGGGCGCTCCCTAGCACGGCGGTGGTGTGAGGTCGAGGGGAGGGCGGGGCGGCGGAGGCAGGGGTCTGGGCTAGTGGTCGCTGGCAGTTCGAGAAAGATCGTCAACAGTGACTTGCGGGAGGTAGACGAAGGCCATCTGCCCGTTCCTTATAGATCAGACAGTTCAATAAAAAAATCAACTGACCTATTTATTTTCAGTCGACTGTTATCTTAGATATGACCACATGTGGTGGTGTGCTGGAGGAGTACCTACATTTTCTGTGCTCATATATTACAAAATCATACATAGTAGAATCTAATTTTGTTTGCCATGCAATGTTGTAGAGCTATCATATGTCTCATGTCATTTATTTTTCAGCCACCTGCTATCTACTACTTTTATAGTGCACTAGTTCTGCACACACTTCACCCATACTCTCACTATTGTGTTTTTATGCAAGGGTATTTCAGAGTCTGCCTCAAGAGACGCAGAAAAGAAAAGAGAGAAGTCTTGCCAACTTTCTACGCGGGTAGGCACGACATGTTACAGTGCTATAAACGGTGCAGTGTCAGCAGATGGAGATGGTAAACGTAGCTCTGGAGTTGATGACCTCGCTCACAATGAACCACCATCCCAAGTGCTTGCTTTAACTTCGCAGTGTCATATGTGGTTGTATGTTCCATATGGTGTCTAGCTTGTATTCGAAAGGCCGAAGTCGGTCTTTATTAAGATAAGGAAAGATATTTTTTACATGAACCACCATCCCGTGAGCACCAGAAGACAAATAGCTAGTCAGGGCACTGGCCGAGCCAGTGACAAGCCCAGCAAAGACAGGCATCACTTGGAAGCCAACTAAAAAGCCGCGATGGTGGCGAAGCAGCCCGCCTCCCACCAGGCTCTCAGGTCCTAGATGATCATGCTCACCACTCCAGCCGGATGTCTAGCTTGTATTGCTTCCAATTTGGTTAAATGGCATCTACTTAGCTAACACATTATACGTTTGAATATGACATGATGTTCTGTTTTTGGTACATACTAGTACATCTGTGTATTAACCATGTTCTTACATCAAACTAATATTCTTGTGTATCCCTCATCAATCACTTACGATGAGGCAGGCAGGCAAGTGGACTACTCCTCATTTAATGAATGCAGCGTCAGCCTCCCAACATGATTCTCAAGAAACAGCAAGGCTAGATGAAGATAATAAACGTAGTAATCAGTTGATTACCACATTTCCCCTGCACTAGCATCGTGGGTGCTTGCTCTAACTTGGCAGCATGATATGTGGTTGCATGTTGCATATGATGTCTAGATTGTAATTCTTCCAATCTGGTTAAACTGCATGTGCTAGTCTGCTTAGCTTATACATTATACCTGTTAATGTGACATGCCTTCCTACATTTAGTACATAGTACATCTGTCTATTAAGCATGTCCTTACATAAAACTATTTTTTTGTATCTCGCATCAATCAATATGACGAGACACCTTTAGTATATGCAGTGCGATATTCGTTGCATCTTTCATATGATTTATAGCATGCGCTGCTTCTAATTTGTTGAAATTCCATTTATGATGGGACGCTTTTAACTTGGCAGAGTCATATTGGTTGCATCTCTCATGTGGTGTGTAGCTTGCATTGCTTCTTATTTGTTGGAATGGTTTTTGCTTAGTTTACACAAACAGTTGTGAACATGCCATGCCGTCTTGTTTTTCATACATATTCCATCCTGGTATCATGTGTTTGCCTTACATCAAAGTAGTGATTGTCAGTATCATGCATGAATGAGTTCTGAAGAGAGAATTTTATTGCTTTTTCTTGTCGGTTTTACTCGACAATTCAAAATCTATAAAGCGGAAGGAAGTTAGCAAGGCAGCGGGTAAAGGTGCCCCTTCCAAACGGAGGGCCTCTACAGTTTCTACTCCTCCACCCCCCAAGATGATTTCCAAGACAACACATGCATAGACACTCAACGTAGATGTGCTTATGATGAGCACGTCTCCCCTAGTGCACCATCACCGGTGCTCCCTCTAACTTGGCACTGTTATATGTGGTTGCATGTTATGTGTTATGTCTATCTTGTATTGCTTCTAATTTTGTTGAATTCCATCTGCTTACTTTACACATCATACTTGAATAAGACACGTGTTCCTGTTTCTAGAACATACAATATCTGTCTATCACACCATGTTCTTACATCAAATTACTACTGTTGTGTAACCTGCAACAATCACTTATCATAAGACACGTTTGACTTTGGAGTGTGATATAGGTTACATCTCGCATTCTTTTCTAGCTTGTACTACTAATTTGTTGAAATGGCACTTATGACGAGACCGTTTTAACTTGGTAGAGTGATATTCGTTGCATCTTTCATATGGTGTCTAGCTTTCATTGCTTCTAATTTGTTGAAATGCCTTCTCCTTAGTTTACACATCATAAGCTGTGAATATGCAATGCTGTGAATATGCAATGGCACTAATGACGAGAGACCTCTAACTTGGTAGTGTGATGTTGTTTGCATCTTGCATATGATTTATTTCTTGTACTGCTTCACATTTGTTTAAATGCCATTTATGATGAGACACTGTTAACTTGGTAGAGCGATATTTGTAGCATCTTTCATATGGTGTCTACCTTCCATTGCATTGCTTCTAATTTGGTGAAATGTCTTCTGCTTAGTTTACACATCATAGTTCTGGTTATCTCTTCCATCCTGTTTTTCGTACATATTCCATCCTCCTATCATGTGGTTTTCTAACATCAAAGTTCAGTTTGTCTGCATCACGCATCAATTTGTTCTGAAGAACTAAATTGTTATTCGTTTTTCTTGTCGGCTTGACTTAACATGGCAAAGAGAAAGAGGAAGAAACACAGAATGGCAGGGAATGAGAAGCGGATGAATCCTGCAGATTCTGTTGGTACTGATGGTGCAATAGAAGGTCAAAGTCCAGCGGAAAAGTCTACAAACAGGGTATCCCATGCTACACGAGCTGCAAAAAAGCCAAACAGAAATAAATAGCTGCCACCAAACAAGCAGAGACAGCCCTAGTTCTTGCAACACCTTCCACAGTACTACCAGTTGCACGAGTTACTCGTGCGTCAACTGAGCTAGCAGCACGTTCCCAAGCTCCCTTGCCACCTGAGACTACTTCCCAAGCACTCTTGACACAAGACGAGTTGGCAAGATCAGATGAACCTTGTGAGCTTCAACAGCAAGAAGGTAGTTGCTGGAGTCAAGTTACAGCTGCATGCTTCTTTATATGTAGTCTCACAGTTTGATGTACACTAACACTTCCTATGTTCGTTGTTGGACTAGCACCTAGGCACAAGAGGAAACAAACATCAGGGATAATGCTAGATAGGTTAACTAAATCTAGAGGAGGAAGAATGGAGATCCATTTTGAGGCAGGTTTAAAAGGCCACGTGATGCTACAAAGTCAGCCAAGTTAGTATCAGAGGCAGCGGTTGCCGTTAGATGTCATGTATGTATCCTCCCAACATGGATTCAGTATAGGAATGACAAAGACAAAACCTAGTTCAACACCTTCCTCGACCATTTATTTGTAAGTATGGTTATGTATTGAAACTAGTAATATCGTCTTGCTTTGTCCCATACTTTCTAGGTTGCTGATAATGAGACTCCGATAATTTTCAACAGATCAGGTTCAAGTTGGATAGCCAAGATGATGCAACCAGACAAGCTTGCACCCATGTTTTCAAGTCTTCTCTGCGACAGTATCGGTATAACTTGAGGAAAACCCACTTTGAAGGCAAGGCTAACAATGAACTTTCCCAAACATCTCCAGTGGAAAATATATCAGATGAAGACTGGAGGGGCCTCATTAAACACTGGTCTGATCCGAAGTATCAGGTACATTATATATATGTGATCACATCACATGTTGAAGTCCTATTTACGCATGTGCCACACAAATCTATCTTCTTGTAGGTGAATTGTTCAAAGAACAAGGCCAACCGTACGAAAGTGAAATTCCAACATATGACAGGATCTCGTAGCTATATTGCACACTGCGAGGCTCTTGTAATTAGCTGTTGTTTCACTCTTTTCGTTGTACCATATTATCACATCTATATTGACTTGTTCCAAATGCAGAGGAAAGCCCGCAAGGACCAAAAAGTACCTGAACCAAATGTTGTGGAAATCTTCAAGGACTGTCACACCAGCAAGAAGAAGGGCATGACTACACCAGTCAAAGCCGTTGTTGTAAGTCCTTAATCCTCATGCCTTTTAACTACTACTTACTCTGACTTGTGCCTTGAACTGCATGGTTTGCAGCCAATGTCTATTACTCTTTTCAATTTTATACACAATTGTCTTAGCGTATCATTGCACCTTACAAGGTTTAAAAGAGAGGAGTGATGTTCCTTTGATCTTGATCCGTAATCTAGTTCTGTGCTGGACTTGCCCACACAATGTTACAATTGCATGTTTGTCTGTTATCAGTTGTTTTGTGATATGAATGATGTCATACTATGCTTACTGTATTATAAACTTCGTCTCTTTATCCTTAGCCCTCAATACAATGTGAAGAAATAGAGAATACATTAGCGATGGTAGATGGTCATATGTTTGGAACCTGGTTTTATTATGGTACTTTGCAATAAAATACAACTAATATTTTACATGGGTTCACCAGAATAAGTCCTGTATATAGACCAAAGCTATTTTGTTTGGTCTTGCTGCCTCCTTAATATCTTCTGTTCCGGTAATACTAATGTAAAAACTCAACTTTTTAGTGAGCTATGGAAAAAATGGTGGAACTGAGGGAGTCCCGGATTAAGGGGTCGTCGGACAGCCGGACTATATGCGTATGCCGGACTATTGGACTACGAAGATACAAGATAGAAGACTTCGTCCCGTGTCCGGATGGGACTCTCCTTTGCGTGGAAGGCAAGCTTGGCGGTTAGGATATGAAGATCCCTTCCCTGTAACCGACTCTATGTAACCCTAGCCCCCTCCGGTGTCTATATAAACCAGAGGGTTTAGTCCATAGGACAAGAACAATCATAATCATAGGCTAGCTTCTAGGGTTTAGCCTCTACGGTCTCATGGTAGATCAACTCTTGTAATACTCATATCATCAAGATCAATCAAGCAGGAAGTAGGGTATTACCTCCATCGAGTTGTGTCCCCCGCCTCCTGTTACCATTAGCCTTAGACGCACAGTTCGGGACCCCCTACCCGCTATCCGCCGGTTTTGACACCGACATTGGTGCTTTCATTGAGAGTTCCACTATGTTGTCACCGTAAGGCTTGATGGCTCCTTCAATCATCTACAACAACGCAGTCCAGGGGGAAGTTTTGCTCCCCGGACAGATTTTCGTATTCGGTGGCTTCGCACCGCGGGCCAACTCGCTTGGCCATCTGGAGCAGATCGACAGCTACACCCCTGGCCATCAGGTCAGGTTTGGAAGCTTAAACTACACCGCCGACATCCGCGGAGACTTGATCTTTGACAGATTCGAGCCCATGATAGTCGCGCCCTGCCGCCACAATGAATATGACCTAAATCTGTCATCAGACTGTGTGCAGGAGATAGCGCTTGTAATCACTTTGGCCCTAGATCCAGAGTAGAGCGCGCCATCCAAGGACGAGAAGCTCAACCTCGCCACAGAGGTCATAGAGTTAGCGGCGCTAGAGCCGAACACAGATCTGACCTCCAACAAGGCATGTGTCATCGGAACCTCGAACTCGTCTCCGGCCATAGGCTCCGAACTGCATGGTTCCGCACCCATCGAATCTGATCGGGCGCCGATCTTAGGGTTCAGCTCCGCGAACATCTTCCAACACTCACCCCTAGGCGATGTGTTAAACTCATTAAAGTAACCCTCCTTGTCAGGAGATTCTTGGCCGAACTATGTCTGGCTTGAGTGGGAAGCGGATGACGAAGAACTTCGTCACCCACCCACCACCCACTTGATAGCCACTGTCAACGATTTGACCGGCATGCTTGATTTCGACTCCGAAGACATTGACGGTATGGATGACGATGCCGGAGAAGAACAGGAACCACCGCCCACAGGGCGCTGGACAACCACCTCTTATTACGACATACATGGTGGATACACCCAAAGAAGACAATGGCGATGACAAAAAGGATCCAGTTGAGGATAAGCTTCCTGAGAAGCAGCCAAAGCACTGACGTCAGCAGCGCCGCTCTAAATCACGCCATGATAAAAATAGCGATGCTGGCACAAGAGAAAATAGCACTCTGGACGATGCCGAAGACAACGAAGACCCCGCCAAGCCAAGTTTCGAACAGGCTGAACGGGAAGACGGGCGAGCCAGCCCCGATGAACATGCTGTGAACAACGACTAGGAGGACAGCAATTACATGCCTCTCTCCGAGGATGAGGTCAGCCTCGGCGATGGAGAATTTATCGTGCCAGAGGATCCCGTCGAGTAGGAGCGTTTTAGGCGCCGGCTTATATCCACGGCAAAGAGCCTGAAGAAGAAGAAGAAGAAGCTTCAAGCTGATCAAGATCTGCTCACTGATAGATGGACTGAGGTCCTGGCAGCCGAGGAATACGGACTCGAACACCCAACCAAAAGTTACCTGAAGCGCAAATTGCTACCCAATTCAATGATGAGGCGCTGGAGCCAGCACTACCAGTGCATAATGCGGCTGACCGACCAGCGCGTGGCCGAGATAAAATGGCAATTCAGCCCGAACACCAGTCGGCACTGCCTCGCCGAACAAATAGAAACACAACAGCTCGGGGATACACACATGACCCGCGATACGACTTGGAAAACAGAGCAGGACAAACCAGATTGATCTATGGATTGCGGGGGGGTGCCCCAACGTGCAACGATGGCCACTAAGCAGGATATAACAAATACAAACCTGTCCGGGTCGAATACCGCAGACGGCTCCACCCGAGCTGCGTCTCGACGTAGCCCAACACAGAGGCGCTGCACACCCCCTATGCTTCACTGATGAAGTAATGGAGCATGAATTCCTAGAAGGGTTTAAACCCATAAACATTGAATCGTATGATGGAACAACAGATCCCGCGGTATGGATCGAGGACTTCCTTCTCCATATACATATGGCCCGCGACGATGATCTCCATGCCATCAAGTATCTCCCGCTAAAACGCAAGGGTCCAGCTCGACACTGGTTGAACAGTCTGCCCAAAAACTCCATTGGCAGTTGGGAAAACCTGGAAGATGCATTCCTTGACAACTTCCAAGGCACTTATGTCCGACCTACGGATGCCGATGACTTAAGTCATATAATCCAACAGCCCGGAGAGTCAGCCATGAAATTATGGACTCGATTCTTAACTAAAAAGAACCAAATTGTTGACAGTCCGGATGCCGAAGCCCTAGCAGCCTTTAAGCATAACATCCGTGACGAGTGGCTCGCCTGACACCTCGGCCAAGAGAAGCCGAAGTCCATGGAAGCCCTTACGACGCTCATGACCCGCTTTTGTGTGGGCTATGATAGCTGGCTAGCTCGTAGCAATAGCACCTCAAGTAAACCTGGCACTTCTGAAGCCAGAGACAGCAATGGCAAGCCCCGACGCAGTAGACACAAGCGTCGAAATACTGGAGATAACTCCGAAGACACGGCCATCAATGCTGGATTCAGTTGCTCCAAGTCCGGTCAGCGGAAAAAGCCATTTAATAGAAATAATCCGGGCCCGTCCAGTGTGGACCGCATACTCGATCGTCCATGCCAAATCCACAGCAGCCCCGATAAACCAGCCAATCATACCAACAGAGAGTGTTGGGTCTTTAAATAGGCCTGCAAGTTAAACGCCGAAAACAAGGAAAAGGGATCGCAAAGCAATGACGACGAGGAGCCCCGGCCACCGAACACAGGGGGACAGAAGAAGTTTCCTCCCCAAGTTAAAACGGTGAATATGATATATGCTACCCATATACCCAAAAGGGAGCAAAAGCGCGCACTAAGGGACGTCTACACGATGGAGCCAGTCGCCCCAAAATACAACCCATGGTCCTCCTGTCCGATCACTTTCGATCAAAGGGACCATCCGACCAGTATCCGTCACGGCAGTTCAGCCGCACTGGTGCTCGACTATAGAGACCAGTATCCGTCGTCCGAGTAGTGCATGATAATTTTCGAAGCGAAGAATTAATCTTCGACATCGTCCCTTCCGTAGTGGTTATCACACACTGCTCGGACGAACCGCATTTGCTCGTTTCAACGCAGTGCCGCACTATGCCTACCTTAAGCTCAAGATGCTCGGACCTCGCGGTGTTATAATAGTCAATGGAAATACGGAGCGCTCCCTCCGTACGGAGGAGCACACCACGGCCCTTGCAGCAGAAGTACAGAGTAGCCTCCTTAGGCAACACCTCAATTCGGCAATAAAGCCGACGGACACCGTCAAGCGAGTCTGAGCTACTCTGCAGCAGGACCGCCCGGCTCGTCCAGAGCTCAGCTAGCAACCTGGCCTTCGTCCCATCCACAATCAAGCGGTGAAATTCGTGCCGCGCGTACACAACTATGCACTTAAAATACCATGGGCACGGGCAGAGGCACGGCTAGACCGCAGTCCACAATGCGGCTCAACTGCTCCCGGATCCACATACCTTCCCTTTTTTCTCTTTCTTTCAGGTTTTCTCTCCTCTCGAGCCTTTTTCTCATAAACCTGATCACCGGACCCATCGTGGGACGGATACACCAAGAAAGCTAGGGCTTGGACGTACAAGGGAATACTGAGGTGGTCTCTGCTAATGATCGTCATACCTTGTTTTAAAATACCCGCACGCAACTTGATACGTCTCCGTCATATCTATAATTTTTGATTGTTCCATGCCAATATTATTCAACTTTCATATACTTTTGGCAACTTTTTATATTATTTTTGGGACTAACATATTGATCCTGTGCCCAGTGCCAGTTCCTGTCTGTTGCATGTTTTATGTTTCGCGGAAACCCCATATCAAACGGAGTCCAAACGGGATAAAAACGGACGGAGAATTATTTTGGAATATTTGTGATTTTTGGGAGGAGGAATCAACGCGAGACGATGCCCGAGGTGGCCACGAGATAGGGGCCCACGCCCACTTAAAGTGGGCGTGCCCCCCACCCTCGTGGGCCACCCGGAAGGCAGTTGATGCCCTTCTTTGGCCGCAAGAAAGCTAATTTTTGGAAAATGATCTGGGCGAAGGTTTCAATCCAATCGGAGCTATGGATCTCCAGATATAAAGGAAATGGTGCCAGGGCAGAATTCCAGAAGGCATAAACAGAGAGATAGATCCAATCTTTGAGGGGCTCTCGCCCCTTCCACACCATGGGAGCCAAGGACCAGAGGGGAAACCCTTCTCCCATCTAGGGAGGAGGTCAAGGAAGAAGAAGAAGAAGGGAGGCCCTCTCCCCCTTGCTTCCGGTGGCGCCGGAACGCCGCCGGGGGCCATCATCATCACCGCGATCTTCACCAACACTGCCGTCATCTTCACCAACATCTCCATCACCTTCCCCCTTCTATATTCAGCGGTCCACTCTCCCGCAACCCGTTGTACCCTCTACTTGAACATGGTGTTTATGCTTCATATTATTATCCAATGATGTGTTGCCATCCTATGATGTCTGAGTAGATTTTCGTTGTCCTATCAATGATTGATGAATTGCTATGGTTGGTTTAATTTGCCTGTGGTTATGTTGCTGTCCAATTGTGCCCTCCGTGTCGCGCAAGCATTAGGGATTCCCGCTATAGGGTGTTGCAATACATTCATGATTCGCTTATAGTGGGTTGCTTGAGTGATAGAAGCATAAACCCGAGTAAGGGGATTGTTGCGTATGGGATAAAGGGGACTTGATGCTTTAATGCTATGGTTGGGTTTTACCTTAATGAATCTTTAGTAGTTGCGGACGCTTGCTAGAGTTCCAATCTTAAGTGCATATGATCCAAGAAGAGAAAGTATGTTAGCTTATGCCTCTCCCACATAGAACTCGCTATCGGTCTAGTAACGTACTCAATTGCTTCGGGACAATTTCACCACTCTTACCACCACTTTTCCACACTCACTACATTTAATTTATTGCATCTTTATTTAAACAGCCCCTACTTTTTATTTATGTGTTCTTTATTATCTTGCAAACCAATCCTATCACACCTGCAAAGTACTTGTAGTTTCGTACTTGTTGTCGGTGTCAAAACCGGCGGATCTCGGGTAGGGGTCCCGAACTGTGCGTCTAGGCGGATGGTAACAGGAGACAAGGGACACGATGTTTTACCCAGGTTCGGGCCCTCTTGATGGAGGTAAAACCCTACGTCCTGCTTGATTGATATTGATATTGTGGATGTTTACAAGAGTGGATCTACCACGAGATCAAGGAGGCTAAACCCTAGAAGCTAGCCTATGGTATGATTGTAATGGTTGTTGTTGTGTCCTACGGACTAGAGCCATCCGGTTTATATAGACACAGGAGAGGGCTAGGGTTACATAGAGTCGGTTACAATGGTAGGAGATCTACGTATCCGTATCGCAAATCTTGCCTTCCACGCCAAGGAAAGTCCCATCTGGACACGGGACGAAGTCTTCAATCTTGTATCTTCATAGTCTTGGAGTCCGGTCGATGATGATAGTCCGGCCGATGATAGTTCGGTTGATGATGGTAGTCCGGCTATCCGGACACCCCCTAATCCAGGACTCCCTCAGTAGCCCCTGAACCAGGCTTCAATGCCGATAAGTCCGGTGCGTATATTGCTTGGCATTGCAAGGCGGGTTCCTCCTCCGAATGATGGAAGATGGTGAACACCAGGATAGTGTCCGGCTCTGCAAAACAAATTCCACATTCCACCGTAGAGAGAATAATATATACACAAGTTCAATCTGCTGACGTTTTTTGCGGCATGACGTCACACCACTACCAAGCCATTACTTGAATCGTTTTTTACTCTACCACCTCAGCGCATTTAGCGAAGCGGTTTCCTTGGCACGTCTTGTCGAAGCAGAGATCGTGTTCCCCCTTAACCCGGGATTCTCATCAATACGGACATGGGTAACCCAACCACGCCCGTTGCCACGCCCCCTCTATCGAAGGCGAGTCCCAAACGGTCACGGAGACGGCTCTCGGTATTCTCCCTCTTTATAACGGGACCAAGGCTCGTTTCTTTTCTTCAATCCTCCATCGAATCCTCTCCCTGCTCCAAGTTCCAGCACCTAGAGCTCCAGATTCGAGCGCTTCGGACCTTCAACGATGTCCGGTTCCGACCTCCAGGGCCGGTGGATGCCCTCCTCCATCACGGAGGAGGACGTGCTAAAGCTGCGGGAGGCCAAGTACCTGGCTTATGAGATTTCGCATAGGTTGCCTGCCGAAGGGCAGGCCATCCCCACCCCCGAGCCCGGTGAGTATGTCATTTTTTTATCCCACCTCCGTCGGGTTTTAGGCTTCCCGATGGATCCTTTTGTGAGAGGGCTCATGTTTTACTATGGGTTGGAATTCCACGATTTGGCTCCGGAGTCCATCCTCCATATTTCCGCATTTATTGTCGTCTGCGAAGCCTTCCTCGGCGTCACCCCTCACTTCGGCCTGTGGCTGAAGACCTTCAATGTGGCACCGAAGATGATCGGGGGGCGTCAAGCGGAGTGCGGCGGGGCGGCCATAAGTAGGAGGGCCGATGCCCCGTGGCCCGCTGGCTCCTTCCAAGAGGAGCTTGGCCCGTGGCAGCAAGAGTGGTTCTATATTACCGTTCCGAGGGGCCGCAAACAAAAGCCGCCGCCCTTATTCCGCCCGGGACCTCCACGACGGTTGATGTCGTGGGTCACCCAAGGGCTCAACTAGGGGCCATGCCCCTACTGCAGGGCCAGATTCGAGATCTCCAAACGAGGGAGGTTGATATGGTGGTGGTAATGCAGGTTATGCTGATTAGGCGTCTCCCGCCCTGCAAACGCCGCCCTCTCCGGCTGTGGGAGTTCAATCCGGAGGGCCCACGGATTCTTCAACACTTCATGGGTATGACACCCCTGGAGATGTACAAATTATTCTTCGGATTGCAAGAGGCGCGTCCGGAATTGACCGAGGATGCTGGCCTAAGCTGCAATCGCCCGGATACTCAAGTAAGTAGTTCCAAGTCCGGACATACCGTTTGTTTGCCTTTCGATGATTCGCCTTATGACCAACTTCCTTCTAAATAGGAGTGGATAGCGGAAGCAAAATTGATATGGTGTCCGGCCCCCCTCCCCGAGACCGCGCCGGATTCTGTGCTGGTCCGGATGCTTGAGGTTGCGCCTCCAAAGGAAGGCGAAGGGGGAAGCAGGAAAGCTACTGCCTCGCCTAAGGAGGCTCTTGAAAGAGGGGGGATCGAGAATCCCTCCCTCCAAGGGGAGAAGAGGACTGCCTCCGAGGACCCGGGGGCAAAAGCCCCTAAACGGGGGATGAAATCTTCGCCAGAGGGCCCTGCGTCCGGGGAGGCCCCGGTCGCACAATCTCCCTTAAATAATCAGCCCTCCAACGAGCCGTAAGTAGAAAGAAAGGAGTTTTATAATAAGGGACATCCCTATTTGTGCTTCTGATGATAACTAAAGTTTTTACCTTGTAGTTCGGATCTCCGCCCTTAGCAAATGAGCTCGTCTTCGGGGGACCTTCGTCCGGAGATGATGGAGAGCGAGACGCCTCCATCCGGGGCGCCGTCGGATAGGGCGGACGAGCCTGAAGTGTCGTCACGGAGGGAGCCCCCTGGTCTGGCAAAGCCGGATAGTTCGGCGCCAACTGGTGTATGGCTGAAGGATCTGCTTGAGAAGGCGTCTATCTCAGAAGATCACCACGCATTGATCAGCATGGTGATTGAAAGGATTTCGTCCGCCGAAGGCGGGTTGCATAATGCCGTCAGGAGTTTGCTGGTGGGGTTTGAGGTACGTAAAAATGACACACCTTTTAACAGTTTTGCATATAGAATGCGCCCTGTATAGATAGTAGCCCCTGAGACTCGGTAGGTTGTCGAAATCGACAGCGTGCCGAGGATCAAAATCGCAGGTTTAAATTTCCGCCGTGCCGATGCAGGTGGCAGGTCGTCCGAGGGCCAGCCGGACTGATGGAGCGGCAACTCGCTGTTGCGGATGCAGACATCACGCTGGTCAACAGGCGACTTGATGAGTCGCAAGGTAAGTGTTTCTGTGCGGTCACTTGGTAAGGGAGCCGAAGCCAGCTCATTACAACGCGTGTGTGAAATGCAGATAGTGCCGCTGCTGTGGAGAGCCTTCGGACTGAACTTGCTCAAGCCAAGGAGCAGGCCAGAAGGAGTAATGTGGCGGCCTCGAGAGCGGCCAAGGAGTTAGCGGCCGAAAGGGTCGCACACTGCTGGAGCAGGGAAGAGATGGCCGAAATGGCCGTGAAGTTAAAAGATGCTACCGACCGCAATGAGGCTCTTGGGAAGGAGCGCCTAGCGGGGCAAGAAGACCTGGGGAAGGCCACCACCGAAGCCAAGGATTCCCGCTCTGCAATGCGGGCTATAAAGGAAGAGCTACGCCAGGTCGGAGATATTGTAGCTAGCAAGCCTTTTCTGCTGCGCCGAAGGTTTACGGATCCAAAGTATGCTCAGCTGGACCAACTGTGGGGTCCAGAGAACCCTTATATGGACTTAGCAGCGAGTGCGGCGGAAGCCGTTGTGCATTTTCGAAGCCAGAAGGATCACAAGATGGAAGAGCTGTTTTGGTCTCAATTCCATAGTCCGGAGTGTCCACTTCCGCTGACCGACCGTTTGGCCGAGTGGGCTGAGCTAAATAGGTTGTCCGGGCTTGCTATGACAGATATAGTGACCCATGTCTGGCCGGATAGGACCAAGCCGAAGAGTTACTTTGGCTTATTGCAGCAATTTCTTGGAGCGGTGCCGCATATCAAGGCGATGAAGTGGTCGGCCTGCATAGAGGGTGCGCGGATGGCACTCGCCCGTGTGAAGACACATTGGACAGAGATGGATGCCACCGCTATTGCGACCCCGGGTTCGGACGATAACCGGTTACCCGCCGAGCACTATTTTGGCGAAGTGCTGCGTGGTGCTCGTGTAATAGAGTCGCAGTGCTTAAAAAATGTTACGTTCGAATGAACGTTTTTATGATGTAAAACAATATTTATGATGTAAGCGCTTTTTATACTTGTGCGTTCAAGTAATAGAATATCCCCTATGCGGCCGTTCATGTATACGTGTGTATAACTTGAAAAATGGCAGTCGTCGGCTTCAGCCCCCACGCACAAGGTGCGGGGGTGTTCGCAAAAAATAGCATGTTTTCACACTTAATCCGACGTCTCGGTCCTGTAAAGGAGGTGGTAGCATAGCAAACGAGGCAACCGGACTATAATGCTTTATCACTTTCACTTAGCCATGGAGTTCGAGGGTGGGGCTACGACATAGCCCCTGGGGGCACCGCGCTCTCGGAATTTGGGGCGCGTATGTGCCTGACCGGGAAACGGCCCTTCGCCAAAGCGGAGGAATTCTAAACATTCCCATGGTCGATCGAGTGGTTGACCAGTCTCTCGCTGTATCATGACAGTCAGTTTTCGGCTTTCTCTACTAAGGTGCTCGCCCAGCCGAACTGGGGCACAATCGTAGTAGTTCTCCTGGTGTCGCATTAGCCGATGATACGGAACGTAAGGCAGCAAAACACAGGAGCCGGGCAAACCCAACATTTGACCAAAGACATGATTCGGAGCTGATGCATATAAGGCCTAACTCGAGACGCCGAACACTCCCAAAAGTGTTCGGTCTTTACAATAGCGGGCAAAACAATGCCCTAAGCCCCTTGTGTCCAGGTTCGGGCAAGTTCTTCTGGCGCGGCCGATGCCAAAACGCCAGTCTCCACTCTGGTTATAATGAGAAACCAGGGGATTATAGCAACAAGAGACAGTAAGAAAGGTTTACGTAGGGTCTTAGTCTGAAAAGAGTCCTTGCAACGGGTCCCTACTGCACGTCTGCGCCTGTGTCTCCATTGTGCCGTATCCTGGACGGGTGTGCACGATGTTCATCTGCAAAAAGAGAGGAACTTAGTTTGAAAAGAAATCATGCGAGAAAGTGCATAAAAAATTGAAATATAGATTAATAAAGCTGAGCCTATGCTAGCTCATTATGGCTTATATGTACAAACCCTTGTGAAGGGGTGTGTGGCTAGGTAGCCCCTAGCTTATTTATTCCGGACTCGTCTAGCCGTGTCCAGGGTCTCAGGCGACCTTTTAATGAAATAATGCCACGTGGACCGAGCATTTTAAGCGTAAGAGACGCGTAATGTGGTATTGCATTGAAGCGGACGAAAGCTTCCCGTCCCAGTGATGCTTGATAGCTACTTTTAAATGGGGCGACATGAAAGGTTAGCTTTTCTCGTCGGAAGTTGTCAGGTGACCCGAACACAACTTCTAGTAATAATGAAACTGTGCACCTGGCGTAAGGGCCTGGCGCCACTCCTTTGAAGGAAGTGCGGCTATGCCGAATTGTAGTAGAGTCTATCCCAACTTGCGGATTGTGTCCGGATATAGCAGGTTTAAGTCGGTGCCGCCGTCCATCAAAACCTGCGTGAATTGCAGTCCGTCTATTATGGGATCCAATATCAGGGCAGTCTATCATGTGTTCCGGATACTTCTGGACTAATCCAGATGGTCGAAAGTGATTTGTTTTGACATCCAATCTCGGTGTTCCGCTGGGGTGGACCGTGCGACACTTGTCTTAGCGAGTGCCGTGTTGGTTTTCCGTACTATCACATGAAGTGAGTTTACTGTTTTGAATTCTTGTGGGTAAGTCTTTTGACTTCCGGTGCTCTGCTGGTGGGGATCGTCATCATCCTCGCTTGGCGCATCGAGCCCCTTGTGTCCAGTGTTGAGTCTGCCGGACTGTTTAAAAACCCAACAATTTCGGTTGGTATGGTTTGCAGGCCTTCCGGAGGTACTGTGGATTTGACATATCCGATCTAAAATTTTGTTTAAATTTGATAGCTCGTCGCTGTTGTCCTTAAGAGGCAGTGTTTTATTGTTTGTCCGCGAGCTTTTGAATCCGGCGTTGACCGCCGTGCCCTTTGGGCTTTTTTCTTTATTCCGGCGCTGATCTTTCCTGCGCCGTGATTTTCCGTTTCCATCTCTAATCTCGGATGTACTCGGGTCGCTGGTGCTGCATCTTGCTAGCCAGCTGTCTTCTCCTGCGCAAAAGCACATCATGAGGCTTGTTAGCGCGGCCATTGTTCTTGGCTTCTCTTGGCCGAGGTGTCTGGCGAGCCATTCATCTCAGACGTTGTGTTTAAAAGATGCTAAGGCTCCCGCGTCCGGACAGTCGACTATTTGGTTCTTTTTGGTAAGGAACCTGTTCCAGAATTTGCACGCTGACTCTCCGGGCTGTTGGGTTATATGACTCAGATCGTCTGCATCCGGAGGGCGGACATAAGTCCCTTGAAAATTTGCTCTAAACGCGTCCTCAAGCTCTTCCCAACTTCCAACAGTGTTTTCTGGGAGGCTTTTGAGCCAATGCCGAGCTGGCCCTTTGAGCTTGAGGGGTAGGTATTTTATGGCGTGGAGATCATCTCCTCTAGCCATGTGTATGTGTAGTATGTAATCTTCTATCCAGACTCCTGGGTCTGTTGTGCCGTCGTATGCCTCTATGTTTATGGGTTTGAACCCTGCTGGAAATTCATGATCCAGCACCTCATCGGTAAAACATAGCGGGTGTGCGGCGCCCCTGTATTTGGGTGTGCTGCTGTCTTCGAACACTTGTCGTGTTGTGTTACTTCCTGGGGCCCTCCTTTTTGGCCCGTAGATGGACCTAGTTGGGCCGTCCGTTTTCCCAGGATCATAAGTCGGCTTGTGTGCGGTGCCGCTTGTCGCTTTTGGCCTGTCATCTGGCCGTCTATCCGGCCAGGCGGCCTCTTTATTTTTTGACTGTGAGGGCTCTATGGCTTCCTCGTCAAATTCTGGCAGCAGCTTGCGCTTCGGGTAGCTCTTTGTTTGATGGCCATTGCCATATTTGTCTGCGGTCTTGAGTATTTTGCTCCACTTCATTCTGAGTATGTCTTCCGCTGTTTTGAGCTTCCGTTTTTCCTTCTTCAAACTTCTTGCAGTGGCGACGAGTATTTTGTGAAGGTTCTTATGCTCCGGTGGTGTGTCCGGACTGTTGATTGCTCCGTGAAGGGGTTGATTATCCGGTTCGTCCTGTTCGGATGGTTGCTTGGTTGTATGTTCGTCGTCCGCTGGTTTGCCTTGCTCTATCGCTGGGTCGTTAGGAATGCTGCTTTGATCGAGGCAGGACTTAGGGCGGCGTCTACGTCGCCATTTTGGTTGTTTATCGGCGGGATTATCCTCTGCCGCGTCCCGTTGTTCCTCGGTATCGCTTCCCTTTGGGGTGTCCACCATATGTATGTCATGTCACGAGGTGGCCTTCCAGTGCCCTGTAGGCACTGGTTCTTGATCGTCTCCGGCATCGTCGTCCATACCGTTGATGTCTTCGGAGTCATAGTTTAGCACGTCGGTTAGATCGTCGACGGTGGCTACGAAGTGGGTGGTGGGTGGGCTCTAAATTTCTTCATTGTCCGCGTCCCGACCATCCTGGCCGTAGTTCGGCCAGGGCTCTCCGGATAGTGAGAGATGCTTCAGCGAATTTAAGATATCGCCGAAGGGTGAGTGCTGAAAGGTGTTCGCAGCGGTGAATTCCATGATCGGCGCCCAATCGGATTCGACTAGCAGGGGCGCAGGAGGTTCGGAGTCCGGCAGGGGGTCCGGCACCTCGGAGTCATGGGCTTTATGCGGGACAAGATAAGTGTTCGGCTCCATCGCCGTAGAAGTTGCAGCTCCCGAGGCGGTGTCCAGCCATCCGTCCTCGATCTGAGCGATCGACTCCGGACTATGGGTCGGAGCGGATTCGTGTGCGGCCTCCAAGGTGCTGTCCGGCGGCAGAGTTAGGTCGTGCCCATCGTGACAGCGCGGCACGCTCGGCTGTGGCTCAGATCCATCGAAGATCAAGTCCCTGCGGATATCGGCCGTGAATTTTAGGCTTCCAAACCTGACCTGATGGCCAGGGGCGTAGCTTTCGATCTGCTCCAGATGGCCAAGTGAGTTGGCCCGTAGTGCGAAGCCGCCGAATACGAAGATCTGTCCGGGGAGAAAAGTCTCACCTAGGACTGCGTCGTTGTCGATTGAAGAGGCCATCAAGCCTATCGGTGATGACACAGAGGAACTCTCAATGAAAGCACCAATGTCGGTGTCAAAACCAGCGGATCTCGGGTAGGGGGTCCCGAACTATGCGTCTAGGCGGATGGTAACAGGAGACAAGGGACACGATGTTTTACCCAGGTTCGGGCCCTCTTGATGGAGGTACAACCCTACATCTTGCTTGATTGATATTGATATTGTGGATGTTTACAAGAGTGGATCTACCACGAGATCAAGGAGGCTAAACCCTAGAAGCTAGCCTATGGTATGATTGTAATGGTTGTTGTTGTGTCCTACGGACTAGAGCCATCCGGTTTATATAGACACCGGAGAGGGATAGGGTTACATAGAGTCGGTTACAACGGTAGGAGATCTACGTATCCGTATCGCCAAGCTTGCCTTCCACGCCAAGGAAAGTCCCATCCGGACACGGGACGAAGTCTTCAATCTTGTATCTTCATAGTCTTGGAGTCCGGCCGATGATAGTTCGGCTGATGATGGTAGTCCGGCTATCCGGACACCCCCTAATCCAGGACTCCCTCACTTGTTCTAGGTAAAGCGAACGCCAAGCATGCGTAGAGTCGTATCAGTGGCCAATAGGACTTGAGAGAGTATTTGTTCTACCTTTAGCTCCTCATTGGGTTTGACACTCTTACTTATCAAAAGAGGCTACAACTATCCTGTATACTTGCGGGTTATCAAGACCTTTTTCTGGCGCCATTGCCGGGGAGCAATAGCGTGCGGTGAATATTCTCGTGTGTGCTTGTTTGCTTTATCACTAATTAATTGTTATTTGTTGTTCTAAGTTGTTCTCTATATTTAGTTATGGATATGGAACATGAAATACCAAAAGAATTAGGTGTACTTGCTACTCATGGAGATGGGGTAACTACTAAAACCCCCGATGCTCATTATGTTCAAGATATTATGTACTACTTTGATAATCCTGAGAAACCCCATTCAACTTTATAATGGGAGACATGTTGGATCAGCGTGAATACTTTGGGTATTATCGCTCGACACAAAAAGGGAAACTATTATGGGATCAATTTATTATGTTGCGTTGGTATGCCCGGGATCTATGCTTGAGATATGATATTACTTGTTGCTCTAGGATGAAGGCTCCACACCTTCCCTTTTCATGCAAATTTACTGATAATGAAACCTTAGCTTCTTATGCTAATGGTATATAACTATGATGTGGAACAAATAGAAGAATTTGTTGCTTTTAAGGCTGCTTATGAAATTGAATCTTTGTTTGAAAAGTATGAAGCTTTAGATGATGATGTTTATAGGCATGAAAATCTTGCTATACTTAGATATTGCTATGAAAATTATGAATACAATTACTATATTAATGCATTTATTGAGAAAGTATCCGCTGTCCAAGAAGACACTAATATTTTGCAGGAAGCTATGGAAGAAGAAATTGATGAAACTATGAGCTCATTAGATGAAAAATATGATGAGGAGAGCGAAGAAGAAAAGGAGTAAGAGAGGATTGATCACCCATGCCCACCTTCTAATGATAGTAACTCTTCAAATCATACATTGTTTAATTCCCCTTCGTGCTTACCGAAGGATGATTGCTATGATGATTGTTATGATCCCGTTAATTCTCTTGAAATATCCCTTTTTGATGATGCTTGCTATGCATGTGGCCAAGATGCCAATATGAATTATGCTTATGGAGATGAACTTGATATAGTTACTTATGTTAAACATGAAGTTGTTGCTATTGCACCCACGCATGATAGTCCTTTTATCTTTTTGAATTCCCCAAACTACACTATATCAGAGAAGTTTGTGCTTATTAAGGATTATATTGATGGGTTGCCTTTTACCATTGCACATGATGATTTTGATGAATGTAATATGCATGTGCTTGCTGCTCCTACTTGCAATTATTATGAGAGAGGAACTTTATCTCCACCTCTCTATGTTTCCAATATGATAGAATTGCAAGAAACTGTTTATACTATGCATTGGCCTTTACTTTGTGTGCATGAATTGTTCTTTTATGACATGCCGATGCATAGGAAGAGAGTTGGACTCCGTCATTGCATGATATATGTTACTTTGTGCTCACTACTAAATCACAAATCATTGTTAATTAAAATTGGCTTTGATATACCTTGGGATCCAGGTGGATTCATTACTTGAGCACTAAATGCCTAGCTTAATGGCTTTAAACAAAGCGTTGCCAGGGAGACAACCCAGAAGTTTTAGAGAGTCATTTATTTCTGTTGAGTGCTTTCATATAGTCTAAAAACAAAATAAAATAATTAGGGGAACCTAAAAACTTTTCAAAAAGGAAAGTGAAAGTGAGAAAGACAAGCATTGTTGAAGTGGGAGCTAGACTTGAACTTTGTTCATGCTCACGGAAACTTTGTGAATCTTAATTACAGAAACTTTTCAACAAAAATAATTATCCCCTTGTATAATTTCATTGTATTATAAAAATAATGTGCTAAGGTTTGCCTTTAGGATGTTTACAATGCTTGTTGGTTTGTATGGTGCAGGACAGAAACCTTGGCTATAGTGAGCGATTTTACATTTTTAACTGGAACGTCAAATGGTTCTGATTCCTTTTTCACTGTCTTGATATACAACTTGTTTATTTTTACTAATTTTGGTAGAATTTTTATGGTACCATAAGTATGGTGAATGTTCATATTGCTACAGACTGTTCTATTTTTGACAGATTCTGTTTTTGATGCATAATTTGCTTGTTTTGATGAATCTATCAATTTATATCAGTGGATTTAAGCCATGAAAAAGTTATATTAAAGTAGACACAATGCAAAAACAAAATATGAATTGGTTTGCAACAGTACTTAGAATAGTGATTTGCTTTATTATACTAACGGATCTTACCGAGTTTTCTGTTGAAGTTTTGTGTGGATGAACTGTCTAAATGAGGAGGTCTCGTTATGAGGAAAAGGAAGAGAGGCAAGAGATTAAGCTTGGGGATGCCCGAGGCACCCCAAGTAAATATTCAAGGAGACTCAAGTGTCTAAGCTTGGGTATGCCCCGGAAGGCATCCCCTCTTTCTTCAACAAGTATCGGTATGTTTTCGTATTCGTTTTGTTTATGCATTATGTGCAAGTCTTGGAGCGTCCTTTGCATTTAGTTTTCATTTTTATTTTATGCACCATGCTGGTACGAGATAGTCCTTGGTTGATTTATAGAATTCTCATTGCACTTCACTTAAATCTTTTGAGCATGGCTTTATAGAATGCTTCATGTGCTTCACTTATATCATTTGAAGTTTGGATTGCCTGTTTCCCTTCACATAGAAAACCGCCATTTGTAGAATGCTCTTTTGATTGACTTATATTTGTTAGAGCATGGGCATATCTTTTGTAGAAAGAATTAAACTCTCTTTCTTCACTTACATCTATTTAGAGAGATGACAGGAATTGGTCATTCACATGGTTAGTCATAAAATCCTACATAAACTTGTAGATCATTGAATATGATATGTTTAATTCCTTGCAATAGTTTTGCGATATAAAGGTGGTGATATTAGAGTCTTGCTAGCTGAGTAATTGTGAAATTGAGAAATACTTGTGTTGAGGTTTGCAAGTCCCATAGCATGCACGTATGGTGAACCGTTATGTAACGAAGTTGGAGCATGAAGTGTTTTTTGATTGTCTTCCTTATGAGTGGCAGTCGGGGACAAGAGATGGTCTTTTCCTACCAATCTATCCCCCTAGGGGCATGCATAGTAGTACTTTGCTTCGAGGGCTAAGTAGACTTTTGCAATAAGTATATGAGTTCTTTATGACTAATGTGAGTCCATGGATATACGCACACTCACCCTTCCACTTTGCTAGCCTCTATTGTGCCGCGCAACTTTCGCCGGTATCATGAACCCATTATTTACCTTCCTCAAAATAGCCACCATACCTACCTATTATGGCATTTCCATAGCCATTCTGAGATATATTGCCATGCAACTTTCCACCGTTCTATTATTATGACACGTTCCATCATTGTCATATTGCTTTGCATGATCGTAAGATAGCTAGCATGATGTTTTCATGGCTTGTCCATTTTTTGATGTCATTGCTATGCTAGATCATTGCACATCCCGGTACACCACCGGAAGCATTCATATAGAGTCATATCTTTGTTCGAGATATCGAGTTGTAATATTGAGTTGTAAGTAAATAAAAGTGTGATGATCATCATTATTAGAGCATTGCCCCAATGAGGAAAGGATGAAGGAGACTATGATTCCCCCACAAGTCGGGATGAGACTCCGGACTTTATGAAAAATAAAATAGGCCAAAGAAGCCCAGATAAAAAAAGAGGCTAAAGAAGCCCACCAAAAAATATAAAAAAAATGAGAGAAAAAGAGAGAAGGGGCAATGTTACTATCCTTTTACCACACTTGTGCTTCAAAGTAGCACCATGTTCTTCATAGAGAGTCTCCTATGCTTTCACTTTCATATACTAGTGGGAATTTTTCATTATAGAACTTGGGTTGTACATTCCAATGATGGGCTTCCTCAAAATGCCCTAGGTCTTCGTGAGCAAGCAAGTTGGATGCACACCCACTTAGTTTCTTTTGTTGATCTTTCATATATTTATAGCTCTAGTGCATCCGTTGCATGGCAATCCCTACTCACTCACATTGATATCTATTGATGGGCATCTCCATAGCCCGTTGATACGCCTAGTTGATGTGAGACTATCTTCTCCCTTTTTATCCTCATAACCACCACCATATACCACCATAGTGTTATGTCCATGGATTGCACTCATGTATTGCGTAAGAGTTGAAAAAGCTGAAGCGCGTTAAAAAAGTATGAACCAATTGCTCGGCTCGTCATCGGGATTGTGCATGATTTGAATGCTTTGTGTGATGAAGATGGAGCATAGCCAGACTATATGATTTTGTAGGGATGAGCTTTCTTTGGCTATGTTATTTCGATAAGATATAATTGCTTGGTTGGTATACTTGAAGTATTATTGTTTTATGTCAAATGATAGGCTATTGCCTTGAATCACTCGTGTCTTAATATTCATGCCATGATTAGGCCTATGATCAAGATTATGCTAGGTAGCATTCCACATCAAAAATTATCTTTTTATCATTTACCTACTCGAGGACGAGCAATAATTAAGCTTGGGGATGCTGATACGTCTCTGTCGTATCTATAATTTTCGATTGTTCCATGCCAATATTATTCAACTTTCATATACTTTTGGCAACTTTTTATGTTATTTTTGGGACTAACATATTGATCCAGTGCCCAGTGCCAGTTCCTGTCTGTTGCATGTTTTATGTTTCGCAGAAACCCCACATCAAATGGAGTCCAAATGGGATAAAACGGACGGAGAATTATTTTGGAATATTTGTGATTATTGGGAGGAAGAATCAACGCGAGATGATGCCCAAGGTGGCCACGAGATAGGGGCCCATGCCCACATAAAGTGGGCACGCCCCCCACCCTCGTGGGCCACCCATAAGGCAGTTGATGCCCTTCTTTGACCGCAAGAAAGCTAATTTTTGGAAAATGATCTGGGCGAAGGTTTCAATCCAATCGGAGCTACGGATCTCCACATATAAAGGAAACGGTGCCAGGGCAGAATCCAGAAGGCAGAAACAGAGAGATAGATCCAATCTCGGAGGGGCTCTCGCCCCTCCCACACCATGGGAGACAAGGACCAGAGGGGAAACCCTTCTCCCATCTAGGGAGGAGGTCAAGGAAGAATAAGAAGAAGGGGGGCCCTCTCCCCCTTGCTTTTGGTGGCGCCGGAACGCCGCCGGGGGCCATCATCATCACCGCGATCTTCACCAACACCGTCGTCATATTCACCAACATCTCCATCACCTTCCCCCTTCTATATTCAGCGGTCCACTCTCCTGCAACCCGCTGTACCCTCTACTTGAACATGGTGCTTTATGCTGCATATTATTATCCAATGATGTGTTGCCATCCTATGATGTCTGAGTAGATTTTCGTTGTCCTATCGGTGATTGATGAATTGCTATGATTGGTTTAATTTGCTTGTGGTTATGTTTATTTCCTATTGTGCCCTCGTGTCGTGCAAGCATGAGGGATTCCCGTTGTAGGGTGTTGCAATACGTTCATGATTCGCTTATAGTGGGTTGCTTGAGTGACAGAAGCATAAACCCGAGTAAGGGGATTGTTGCGTACGAGATAAAGGGGACTTGATGCTTTAATGCTATGGTTGGGTTTTACCTTAATGAATCTTTAGTAGTTCCGGACGCTTGCTAGAGTTCCAATCATAAGTGCATATGATCCAAGAAGAGAAAGTATGTTAGCTTATGCCTCTCCCACATAAAACTTGCTATCGGTCTAGTAACATAGTCAATTGCTTAGGGACAATTTCACCACTCCTACCACCAATTTTCCACACTCGCTACATTTAATTTATTGCATCTTTATTTAAACAGCCCCTACTTTTTATTTACATGTTCTTTATTATCTTGCAAACCTATCCTATCACACCTACAAAGTACTTGTAGTTTCATACTTGTTCTAGGTAAAGCGAACGTCAAGCATGCGTAGAGTCGTATCAGTGGCCGATAGGACTTGAGAGAGTATTTGTTCTACCTTTAGCTCCTCGTTGGGTTTGACACTCTTAGTTATCAAAAGAGGCTACAACTATCCCGTATACTTGTGGGTTATCACAGCTCGCTCTTGGTCGTGGCATGTTAAATAGCCTTATTTGCTTATTGCACTACTTGTGCACATACGCCTTGACGTATTAATCAAATTACAATGAAAAATAATTTGCAGCGTCAACTTATTACTTCATTTTTTTCCTTGTCTATTTATTTATTATCTATTGCACCCATACATTCTGGTACGCCTTAATTCACCAGGGGCTTCTTTGTACCCCATAACACGGTAAGAAAGTCCGAACACTTCTATAGTACAGTTCGGCACCCTGAACTTATAGCATTATATGCATTGGCTCCGAATCATGTCTTTGGTCAACAGTTAGGTTCCCGGCTCATGTGCTTGCTACCTTACGTTCTGCTATATCGTCTAGGGTAGTAAAGGGAGAACTTCTACGATTGTGTCCTAGTTCTTCCGGACAAGCACCTCAATAGAGAAAGCCGAAAACTGACTGTCATGATGCAGCGAGAGTTGGTCAGCTATCCGAGAGGTCACAAAATCTTTAGCGATTTCTTCCGCATTATGCGATAAATAATGCATCGTGCGACGAATCGGTTTTTATCCGATCAGGTGTTTTACAATACCCCAAGTTCGGTCTTCTATGGCTAAGTGAGGGTCATAAAGCCTTATAGTCCGATTGCCTGGTTCGTCGCGCAAACACCTCCTTTAAGGACCAAAAATCTGGAGTAAAGAGTGTTTAGATTTATCCCGAACACCCCCATATTTCCTACATGGGGGCAGAAGTCGACGACTGGCCAACTCTCATAAATAATTTAAAAACAGCCGCACAGGAGGTAAAAATTCAAATAACAAGCATTATTTTACATAATGACCTTGTTTCATATTACAGCGCAGGGTAACATGCATATATTCATGGGAATATAATATCCTTGGCACATTGCTCCGCCACAAGGTGGGATCCCTCCAGGACACTATCATAATATAGCTCGGGCTTGCGGTGCTCTTTCCCTTCGGGCGGTCCTTCAGTCATCAGCTTCATGGCATCCATATTCGCCCAATGCACCTTGACGCAGGCAAAGGCCATTCATGCACCTTCGATGCAGACCAACCGCTTGATGGTGTCCAGCCGAGGGCAGGCACTAACCAGCCGCTTCACGAGTCCGAAGTAACTCCTGGGAATCGCTTCGGCAGGCCATAGCCGGATAATCAAATCCTTCAGGGCTAGTTTGGTCGCCTTATGCAGCTCGACAAGCTGCTTCAGCTGATCGGTAAAGGGTACTGGATATTCTGGCGCAAGATATTGCGACCAGAACAGCTTCTCCATAGAGCTCCCCTCTTCGGCTCGGTAGAATTGTGTGGCGTCAGACACATTGCAGGCAGATCCGCAAACACCCTTGGAGAACTCCGAATCCGGGTTAGTAAATGAAATCTTTCCTTCGCATATTTGCTCTGCATAATAAAGGCCTTACCCGCTGCGATCTTTTTGGCCTCCTCGATTTCCTGGAAGGCACCTTGGGCTTCAACCCGGGCATCCTGTGCGGATTGATGAGCCTTGGTGAGTTCGGACTCTTTATCCGTTATACTCTGCTCCAAGGTCTCGCACTTCTTTATGGCTTCTTGGAGCTCTTGTTGAACTTCAATGACCCGGGCCTCGTGGTTTTCACGAGTGGCCTGCTCCTTGGACGCTTTCTTCTCGGCCTCGGCTACCGCCTTCTTAAGAGCCTTGACTTCAGTCGCCGCTCCTAATACATATCATGACATTTTTCAGTTAAAATAACTATTCACTTGTATTTAAATATAAACAAAGTTATCCCATACCTTGGTTATCTTCCAATTGCTTTTTTACTTGGTCGAGCTCCTTTTTGGCCCGCTCTGGGCTCTGCTTCAGTCCGGAGACCTCCACAGTATGACAGGTTGCAGTCAATAACGACGCCTGATCATTCACATAGGTATTTCCTAATTAGTCTCCTGCGAAATATATTTGATCCTCCGTCCGGCTTTCTTTTTCGAACACCGAACAGTGTATCAGGGGCTACTATCTATATTGTGACATTATTTTAACTTCATTACTTACCTAAAAGCCGGTCAGAAGGCTGGTGCAGGCTTCGGTCAGCCTGCTTTTGGCGGACTGGACCTTCTCAATCACCGCGCCCATAAGGGTACGGTGCTCTTCAACAATGGAAGTGCTTTGCAGCGCCGCCAATAAAGTATCCGGCACCTCTGGGTGGACTAAGGTCACCGGTGGAATAGGCGCACCACCTTCTGTTGAAGAAGGTTGCTGGCCTAATTTCGGAGCCGTATTGGTCCCCAGAATTGTCTCTGGCAGGGGGCAAAACTTAGGACGGCCCCCGCCGTCAGCATCCATGGTAGTCTGCTCCCCCATGTGTCCGGCTACCGAGGTTTGACCCTCCGGTGCCGCCTCGACGGTCTCCTGAGCTTCTCCCTGGCATGGGCCCTTTGGGACGACACCTCTGTGTTGTCCACGCCTTTGGGGGAGGAGGCCGTCGGGAGGGTCTCGCTGTCCATCGCATCCGGGTCCAACGAATCTTCTGACGAAGATCTCTCGATGTTGGACCCGGCCGGACTGCAGAATGTGTGACTCAACACATTAATTCTATGCAAAAGTGAGACTGGATATATGGATGTGTCCGGGTTTCTGTGTACTCACGATTTGGCCAGGGGATTGACTCTGGGTTCCCACTCCGGGCTGCTGTCGGTGCCTACGGTGGATTCTTCTAGAAGGGAAGTTTTCCCCTTCTTAGACGTTTCGGCCTCCAAACGTGTGGAGGTCGTCCTCTTCTGTCTCCCCCTCGCAGGGGGGACTGGCTTTCCTCTTCTTCCTCCTCCTCTTCCTCGTCTTTTTCGGCGGAGGTGTGGGCCTCGGTGTCTTCATACATAGCGTCCGAAATACCCTTGCGGCGGAGCCCGCCCCTGGTCTCCTTGGCCTCCTTCTTGGCCTTCTTCTTCGGCGCCTTATATGGCGCCGGGACCAGCATCTTCATCAGAAGTGGGCCGGCTTGTTCTTTAGGCAGCGGAGCCGGACAGTAGATCCGCTTTGCCTTCTTCGTCCAGCCCTAGGAGAATCGTTAGGGAAATATTAGGTGTTTTCCCCAAGGTATACAAATGAAGGATACACCTTGAAAACATATAAAGACTTACCGAACTTGCGGGGCGGGACAATTTGTGCCCGCCATCCTCGGCAGTATCCGGCCACCACTTGCCGGGCTTAAATAGCACCATCCAGATGTCTTCATGCGTCGTGCCGAAGAACTCCAGCAAGGTTTGGTGCTTGGCCGGATTGAACTCCCATAGATTGCAAGTTCGTGTTGACATGGAAGGATCCGGCAATCTAGCATCACCTGGATCACATCGACAAGTTTGATATTCTTGTCCTCCATGCTCTTGATACGCGTTCGGAGCATCGTCAACACGTCTGATGAAGACCAGTCTAGGCCCTTTTCCGGCCAGGACATGAGCCGCAGTGGAGCTCCGGATTGGAATTCGGGGGCTGCGGCCCATTTGGTACCGCGTGGCTCGGTAACATATAACCACTGTTGTTGCCAACCTTTGACGGACTCGTTGAATGTACCTGATGGCCGTTTGATGTTGGGCATCTTGCTCACCATGGCGCCTCCACACTCGGCGTGTTCGCCACCTGCCACCTTTGGCTTCACATTGAAGATCTTTAGCCACAGTCTGAAGTTGTCGGTGTTCTGGGAACGGGGGTCCCCAGACTTGCCTGTCTGTGGCCTGCGGGGTGGCTCAAGAGGTGGCCCAGTACGGCCCATCTTCACCTGCTCAAGCACAAGACCCTCGCGAGGGGCCAAGCCTCGCGGGGCGGACAACAAAAGGCTTCCTCAGGAACGTCCTCACCAGGAAGGCTCGTGAGGAGGCGGAGAGATCAAGGCAACGGTACCTCGCGAGGTGCTCGTGACGCAAGCCATGACGATCGAGACCAGGCGGGCGCCAGCCTGTGCAGTGTCCTTGTTTCCTCTTTGGTGCAAAGGGGGCAAGCATAGGCACGGAGTACCGAGGCATCAAGCAAAGGTTACCATTTCGGTGCAACGATACCAAGACCAGCAGAAGCAGCAGGACGGAGGTCACCGTTGAGCCCAAGACGGCGTCATCGCCAGTGCCTTTGGGAGCCGAAGACCAACTTTAGTCAGGATAACTTGTACTAGATGTTCGCCTTCAAAATGGCCGTTGTTGGCGCCCTTCCCGCTCAATATTTGGGAAGAGGACCAGGGCCTCTATATATAGAGATAGCCACCACAGTAGAGAGGCATCTCATCGAGAGCGGATCGAATCCTTCTCAAGCAAACCACCACCACAAGAACACCTCTCGCGAGACTGTTCTTCCCCTGTACTGTTCATCATTAGCCCCTGAGGCAATCCACCCCACCACACACTGGAGTAGGGTATTACACCACAATGGTGGCCCGAACCAGTATAAACCTTGTGTCACTTGTGTTGTTCATCATTTAGCTTAGATTCTTAGCGAGGCGTTGGGACGTGGATCGGTAGGGGGAAGATCTTCGTGCACACCCCAGAGTTCGAACCTTAAGGGTTTTGCCAGAACCCGATATCCAACATTTGGCGCGCCAGGTAGGGGTGCGCCAGAATCTTTCTTCCATTGTTCCGCGTTCGATCGTTCGTCGTGTCCATGGCTGATGCTCGCCGAGCTCGCGCCGAGCGTCGGGCTGCTCTCACCGCCCACGTCTCCCAGACGGCTCCCGTCACTGGACCTCCCCGTCGTTCCCCGTCGCCTACCGCCCATGCCGCCACCGGCCCGGCGGGGAATGAGCAGCAGGCGTCATCGCTGCATCCCTCGGTGCGGCGGGAAGGCCGCACCGCCACTCTGTCGCTGACTCCAGCTGGTTCGTCGTCGCACACCCGTCGCGCTCCCATGGACGCACATGCCGCGTTGCTCCTGGTACGTGAGCTCATACACTACCATCCCGTCGAGGACCTCTACGAGGAGTGGCTCGCCCGCATCACCGAGTTTGTCAGCGCCGCAGGGGGCTCCCCTCCGCCATCCCTCTCGCTACCTCGCCCTCCGTCCTGTGCGGGCGATGCAGCTCAGGTGGTGCCTCCGCCACCTCCTCCCCAAGAAGGCGCCCTGGCTCCGAGGCGCGCGGCTCCTGGACGAGACCCACCGCGTCTGGTGCCTGCTGTAGGACCTTGAGAAGAGGTGTCTAGAGGGGGGGGATTAGACACTAAGTACCAAAGTTGCAGTTTTTAAATTTCCTTAAGTTTAAGTGGAGTTTAGGCACAAGTTTAACATTCACAACATATAGCAAGCAAGCATGCAAAGAGTATATGAGCAGCGGAAAGTAAAGCATGCAACTTGCAAGAATGTAAAGGGAAGGGTTTTGGAGGATTCAAACGCAATTGGAGACACAGATGTTTTTGGCGTGGTTCCGATAGGTGGTGCTATCGTACATCCACGTTGATGGAGACTTCAACCCACGAAGGGTAATGGTTGCGCGAGTCCACAGAGGGCTCCACCCACGAAGGGTCCACGAAGAAGCAACCTTGTCTATCCCACCATGGTCGTCGCCCACGAAGGACTTGCCTCACTAGCAGTAGATCTTCACGAAGTAGGCGATCTCCTTGCCCTTACAGACTCCTTCGTTCAACTCCACAATCTTGTCGGAGGCTCCCAAGTGACACCTAGCCAATCTAGGAGACACCACTCTCCAAGAAGTAACAAATGGTGCGTTGATGATGAACTCCTTGCTCTTGTGCTTCAAATGATAGTCTCCCCAACACTCAACTCTCTCTCATAGGATTTGGATCTGGTGGAAAGAAGATTTGAGTGGAAAGCAACTTGGGGAAGGCTAGAGATCAAGATTCATATGGTAGGAATGGAATATCTTGGCCTCAACACATGAGTAGGTAGCTCTCTCTCATAAATAGGATGTTGGAAGTGTAGGTTCAGTCTGATGGCTCTCTCCACGAATGAAGAGGAGGTGGAGGGGTATATATAGCCTCCACACAAAATCTAGCCGTTACACACAATTCACCAAACTCGGTGGGACCGAATCATCAAAATCGGTCAGACCGATTTAGCAAATTTAGTGATCGTTAGGATTTTCGGTGGGACCAAAATGCAACTCGGTAGGACCGATATGGTTAGGGTTAGGGCATAATGTAATCTCGGTGAGACCGTTACACAAACTCGGTGGGACCAATTTTGGTAATTAGCTAACCAGAGAGTTGGTCAGGCAAACTCGGTTGGACCGATTACTCAAACTCGGTGGGACCGATTTTGGTAATGAGTCAACCAGAAAGTTTGCATTGTAATCTCGGTAGTACCAATTGCTCAAACTCAGTGAGACCGATTTTGATAATGGACATACACAGAGAGATTACAATCCCATCTCGGTGAGACCGAGGTCCCTATCAGTGAGACTGATTTGCCTAGGGTTTGTGGCAGTGGCTAAGACATCCAAACTCGGTGGCGCCGGATAGGAAGAATCGGTGGGGCCGAGTTTGACTTTAGGTTTAGGACATATGTGTGGAAGTGGGAAAGTGGTTGAGGGTATTTGGAGCATATCACTAAGAACTTGAAGCAAGAGGCTCATTAAGCAACACCTCATCCCTCCTTGATAGTATTGGCTTTTCCTATAGACTCAATGTGATCTTGGATCACTAAAATGTAAAATGAAGAGTCTTGAGCTTGAAGCTTGAGCCAATCCTTTGTCCTTAGTATCTTGAAGGAGTTCCCACATCCTTTAGTCCGTGCCACTCCATTATTGAACTTATCTGAAACATACTAGATAAAAGTGTTAGTCCAACAAGAGATATGTTGACATTAATTACCAAAACCACCCAGGGAGCACTTGTGCTTTCAATCTCCCCCTTTTTGGTAATTGATGACAACATACATCAAAGCCTCAGATAAAGATATAAAGAATAGCAAGTAAAGCTTTGGAAGGACATGTAACAAGCATAGGCTCCCCCTACATGTATGCAATCATGTGAATATGGAATATAGAAGCATGTGAGAGCATAACCATGATAGAGTAGGCAATGTGTTACATGTATCTTGGCCATATGCATCAGAGCGAAGAATATTTAAGAAAATACCTTCATGCCCATGAGTCCTTCTTGCAAATAGTATGTACATCAGCAAGAATTCCTCATACACATGATTGTGATGCATATACTTACCTTGTAGTCTTGAGTTGGCTTAGGATGGAATGAACCTGCGAAAATGAGGTTGGATAACACAGATGCACCTACTAGCCAGAGCAAACAAAAGAAACCACAAGAATACCAAGACTGGGATGACATGTAGAGAGTGAGTACTAAGTACTACATTGGATTAGACATGTCCCCAAGAGTAAAGATATGCAATGAATTTGAATGATTTCTTTCCCTTAGATGTCTTGCTCCCCCTGAATCTAGCATGGGATACTGGGAGAAGATAGGGAACAAAAAATCAGAGCTGAAAGATATAAATGAATAGAGCTAATGCAAGCTAATGCAAATAAGCACATATGAACATGTCTTTTCCCCTCAAGAAGACATGTGGCATCTCTCCTCTTGAACACCAAGCATCTGGGATCCTTGAGAAATACTTTCTACTAGTATTCTCTCCCCCTGGAGATCTCTCGCTCTCCCCTGAAGGATCTCTCTCTCCCTCTGAGATGTGATCTCTTTAAGTGATAAGCTTTGATGTGATCTCTCTCTCCCCCTTTGACATCACTTTCCAAGAAGGGCTTGATAAAAATGTGTTGATAAAAATGTGATCTCGCTCTCCCCCTCTGGAATTTGTCGTGAATGGGTTTGATCCTTGAGTCACAACACAAAGCATTTATGAAAATGTGATGCTTGTAGAGGACAAGATTCATTGAGTGGAGCTGGATCAAAAGAAACACAGAATAAGTGACAAACTGATTTTCCTGTTGTGAAATCGGTGGCACCGAGTGGTATGCTTCGGTGGTACCGAAAGTTTTCGGTTGGACCGAAAATAAAAAATCGGTGTAACCGAGTTCATCACAGAGAAAACACTTGTCACCTCAGCTCACTAGACTAATAAGATCTCACAAAGATTTGCAAGGAATTAACTGAATGATGTGCAATGAATTGGATGTAGAAAATGCAGAGCAAACAGAAAGAAATCTAGATGAAGTTTTTTTTTGAAAGGGGAAACACATATGCATGAGACAAATGCAAAAACACATAAAAGAACATAAGAGAACTTCATCTAGAGATGGTCGGCGACAAAGTCACCTATGTTAGAGTATATTGACTTAGGAGTCAAGTGAGATCACTTTATCATAGGTCATACTCATCGTTTAAGCTCAAAATGGGGTTGCCATTTTTCGTTTAAGCATCTTGATGTATTCACATCTTTTCCAGTTGCTTTAACTCATGACTTGGAGTAAAGCTTCTCTAAGATGGAATAACATACCTTGGTTGGTGGTGTTGTCCATGTAGTTGAACTTGTGTGGGTTGCTCAAGGTTGATGTAGCTCATCAAGAATTTGGAGCACCACTTGGAATTTGAGTCCATCTACCTACATGGGTTAGTTCTTGCAAGGAAGAGCACTTGTATATCCAAAAATGACAATCATGAAGCTCAACATAGAATTTGTCAAAGGATATGTCTGAATTGTTTCGTGCTTCCTTGTCTTCAACCACCATAGTGTAGAGACTTGGTGATGTAGAGATTGCTAAAGATATGAGTAGATTACAACCTCATGGAATTAGATTCAACCAAGTACCTACATGGGTTAGATAACATGCAAGATACAAATATATCCAAGACATAAGATTTTCATCATAAGAGAAATATCAAGGATTAGTCATAAGCTCATGTCTTGCATGTATCCAATGGAGTTTCTACTCCAAGTTTGAAGCATCAATGATGTTCAATTCTCCTCTTAACCTGCAAAACACTTTCTCATCAAGAGGTTTAGTGAATATATCTGCTAATTGCTTTTCGGTGCGAACATGCTTAAGATCAATGTCACCCTTAGCAACATGATCTCGAATGAAATGATGACGAACTTCAATATGCTTAGTTCGAGAATGTTCCATAGGATTATGACCAATTTTGATAGCACTTTCATTGTCACAAAGCAATGGAACATGTTTCACATATATCCCATAATCTTTAAGAGTTTGGGTCATCCAAAGTAATTGAGCACAACATGAATCAGCGACAATGTATTCCGCTTCGGTAGTGGATAAGGATATTGAGTTTTGTTTCTTGGAGGACCAAGTGTGACGCCCGGATAATTAGGCTACAGTAATCCCGCGTTAACGATGCCACGTTACCTCGGTTACTGTTGCTAACCTCGTGTTAGTTCGAAATCGATAAAATTCAAATTCAAAATCAATCTAACAATAGAAGTTTTCAAAAATTAAAACAAAAATGTTCGGTGGTTGCCGAATATTACAAAGGTAATTGTAGAGAAGTAAACACATTTTTAGAAAATGCCTAAGTAATTTAAAGTGATTTAAAACAGGAAAGAAAATAAATAAAAGAAGAAAAGGAAAAGGACCCCCCCCGGGCCAGCCGACCCAACAGGCCGGCCCATTCGGCCACCGGCCCAACTGGGCAAAGACCCAGCCGGCCACTCCCCCTC
>NC_041387.1:167391153-167417140 GCF_002162155.2 Triticum dicoccoides | reverse complement strand
CTGTTCGCCCCTCTCCGCCCTGCCCGTCGTCGCCGGCCCCCTCCACCGTACCCCCCTCGTCGCCGGCCCGGCCTCCTACCACGGCCCCGTCGTGCCGCTGCTCCGGTCACGGTCGTCGTGCGCCCGCGCCGCACGCCTGGGGGCTTCGCCCGCATCCACGCCCAGCGCCCGTCCGGGCATGCACCCGTTCGGGCGACAACCGTCGCCTGCGCTCGAAACCCGCAAGGCCCCCCTGTGGGCCAATGACAGTGGGGGCCCACGCCCAGAATGTTTAAAAAAAAGAGAGAGAAGGAGAATTAAAAATAGAAATAATAAATAAAAATAAAAATGATTTATTAAAATTAATTATTAATTAATTAATTATCTAATGAATTAATTATTAATTAATTAATTATCTAATGAATTAATTAAGTTAATTAATCCGGTTTAATTAATTTAATTAACTAGTTAGGTTAATTAAATAGTAATTAAATGAACTAATCTCTAGTTAACCTAAACAGTGTATGACAGGTAGGTCCCACCGGACCCACTGGTCAGGTTGACCAAGTCAACTTTGTTGACCGCTGATGTCAGCATGACATCATGCTGATGTCATAATTCCATTTTCGAATTAATTTAAATAATTAATTAAATTCCAGAAATTAATAAAATCTTTAGAAAATCATATCTTTTAATCCGTAACTCGGATTAAAATATTTTCAACATGAAAGTTGCTTAGAATGACGAGACGAATCCGGATACGCAACCCGTTCGTCCGCCACACACCCCTACATATCAAACTCGCAACCTTCCCCCTCCGGCTCCTCTGCCCAAAAACATGGAACACTGGGAATACTTTCCCGGATGTTTTCCCCCTTCGCCGGCATCACCTCATACTGCGTTAGGACACACCTAGCACCGCTCTTTGTCATGTCTTGCGTCGTCTTGCTTATGTTTGCACTGTATTTATTGTTTCTTCCCCCTCTTCTCTTCGGTAGACTACGAGACCGACGCTGCTGCTACCCAGTTCGACTACGGAGTTGACGACCCCTCTCTCTTGCCAGAGCAACCAGGCAAGCCCCCCTATCGGTGTCAAAACCAGCGGATCTCGAGTAGGGGGTCCTGAACTGTGCATTTAGGCGGATGGTAACAGGAGACAAGGGACACGATGTTTTACCCAGGTTCGGGCCCTCTTGATGGAGGTAAAACCCTACGTCCTGCTTGATTGATATTGATATTGTGGATGTTTACAAGAGTGGATCTACCACGAGATCAAGGAGGCTAAACCCTAGAAGCTAGCCTATGGTATGATTGTAATGGTTGTTGTTGTGTCCTACGGACTAGAGCCATCCGGCTTATATAGACACCGGAGAGGGCTAGGGTTACATAGAGACGGTTACAACGGTAGGAGATCTACGTATCCGTATCGCCAAGCTTGCCTTCCACGCCAAGGAAAGTCCCATCCGGACACGGGACGAAGTCTTCAATCTTGTATCTTCATAGTCTTGGAGTCCGGTCGATGATGATAGTCCGGCCGATGATAGTTCGGCTGATGATGGTAGTCCGGCTATCCAGGACTCCCTCAGTAGCCCCTTAACCAGGCTTCAATGACGATAAGTCCGGTGCATATATTGCTTGGCATTGCAAGGCGGGTTCCTCCTCCGAATGATAGAAGATTGTGAACACCAGGATAGTGTCCGGCTCTGCAAAATAAATTCCACATTCCACCGTAGAGAGAATAATATATACACAAGTTCAATCTGCTGACGTTTTTTAGGGCATGACGTCACGCCACTACCAAGCCATTACTTGAATCGTTTTTTACTCTACCACCTCAGCGCATTTAGCGAAGCGGTTTCCTTGGCACGTCTTGTCGAAGCAGAGATCATGTTCCCCCTTAATCTGGGATTCTCATCAATACGGACGTGGGTAACCCAACCGCGCCCGTTGCCACGCCCCCTCTATCGAAGGCGAGTCCCAAACGGTCACGGAGACGGCTCTCGGTATTCTCCCTTTTTATAACGGGACCAAGGCTCGTTTCTTTTCTTCAATCCTCCATCGAATCCTCTCCCCGCTCCAAGTTCCAGCACCTAGAGCTCTAGATTAGAGCGCTTCGGACCTTCAACGATGTCCGGTTCCGACCTCCAGGGCCGGTGGATGCCCTCCTCCGTCACGGAGGAGGACGTGCTAAAGCTGCGGGAGGCCAAGTACCCGGCTTATGAGATTTCGCACAGGTTGCCTGCCGAAGGGCAGGCCATCCCCACCCCCGAGCCCGGCGAGTACGTCGTTTTTGTATCCCACCTCCGTTGGGGTTTAGGCTTCCCGATGGATCCTTTTGTGAGAGGGATCATGTTTTACTATGGGTTGGAATTCCACGATTTGGCTCCGGAGTCCATCCTCCATATTTCCGCATTTATTGTCGTCTGCGAAGCCTTCCTCCGCGTCACCCCTCACTTCGGCATGTGGCTGAAGACCTTTAATGTGGCGCCGAAGATGATCGGGGGGCATCAAGCAGAGTGCGGCGGGGCGGCCATAAGTAGGAGGGCCGATGCCCCGTAGCCCGCTGGCTCCTTCCAAGAGGAGCTCGGCCCGTGGCAGCAAGAGTGGTTCTATATTACCATTCCGAGGGGCTGCAGACAAAAGCCGCCGCCCTTATTCCGCCCGGGACCTCCACGACGGTTGATGTCGTGGGTCACCCAAGTGCTCAACTAGGGGCCGTCAAAGGACGTGCCCCTACTGCTTGGCCGGATTCGAGATCTCCAAACAAGGGAGGTTGATATGGTGGTGGTAATGCAGGTTATGCTGATTAGGCGTCTCCTATCCTGCAAACGCCGCCGTCTCCGGCTATGGGAGTTCAATCCGGAGGGCCCACGGATTCTTCAACACTTCATGGGCATGACACCCCTGGAGATGTACAAATTATTCTTCGGATCGCAAGAGGCGCGTCCGGAATTGACCGACGATGCTGGCCTAAGCTGCAATCGCCCGGATACTCAAGTAAGTAGTTCGAAGTCCGGACATATCGTTTGTTTGCCTTTCGATGATTCGCCTTATGACCAACTTCCTTCTACACAGGAGTGGATAGCGGAAGCAAAATTGATATGGTGTCCGGCCCCCCTCCCCGAGACCGCGCCGGATTCCGTGCTGGTCCGGATGCTTGAGGTTGCGCCTCCAGAGGAAGACGAAGGGGAAAGCAGGAAAGCTACTGCCTCGCCTAAGGAGGCTCTTGAAAGAGGGGGGATTGAGAATCCCTCCCTCCAAGGGGAGAAGAGGACTGCCTCCGAGGAACCGAGGGCAAAAGCCCCTAAACGGGGGAAGAAATCTTCGCCAGAGGGCCCTGCATCCGGGGAGGCCCCGACCGCACAATCTCCCTTAAAGAATCAGCCCTCCAACGAGCCCTAAGTAGAATGAAAGGAGTTTTATAATAAGGGACATCCCTATTTGTGCTTCTGAGGATAACTAAAGTTTTTACCTTGTAGTTCGGATCTCCGCCCTTCGCAAATGAGCTCGTCTTCGGGGGACCTTCGTCCGGAGATGATGGAGAGCGAGACGCCTCCGTCCGGGGCACCGTCGGATAGGGCGGACGAGCCTGAAGTGTTGTCACGGAGGGAGCCCCCTGGTTTGGCAAAGCCGGATAGTTCGGCGCCAACTGGTGTACGGCTGAAGGATCTGCTTGAGAAGGCGTCTATCTCAGAAGATCACCATGCATTGATGAGCATGGTGATTGAAAGGATTTCGTCCGCCGAAGGCGGGTTGCATAATGCCGTCAGGAGTTTGCTGGCGGGGTTTGAGGTACGTAAAAATGACACACCTTTTAACAGTTTTGCATATAGAATGCGCCCTGTATAGATAGTAGCCCCTGAGACTCGGTAGGTTGTCGAAATCGACAGCGTGCCGAGGATCAAAATCGCAGGTTTAAATTTCCGCGGTGCCGATGCAGGTGGCGGGTCGTCCGGGGGCCAGCCGGACTGATGGAGTTGCTGAACTAAAGCGGCAACTCGCTGTTGCGGATGCGGACATCACGCTGGTCAACAAGAGACTTGATGAGTCGCAAGGTAAGTGTTTCTGTGCAATCACTTGGTAAGGGAGCCGAAGCCAGCTCATTACAATGTGTGTGTGAAATGCAGATAGTGCCGCTGCTGTGGAGAGCCTTCGGACCGAACTTGCTCAAGCCAAGGAGCAGGCCAGAAGGAGTAATGCGGCGGCCTCGAGGGCGGCCGAGGAGTTAGCGGCCGAAAGGGTCGTACACTGCCAGAGCAGGGAAGAGATGGCTGAAATGGCCGTGAAGTTAAAAGATGCTACCGACCGCAATGAGGCTCTTGGGAAGGAGTGCCTAGCGGGGCAAGAAGACCTGGGGAAGGCCACCGCCGAAGCCAAGGATGCCCGCTCTGCAATGCGGGCTATAAAGGAAGAGCTGCGCCAGGCCGGAGATATTGTAGCTGGCAAGCCTTTTCTGCTGCGCCGAAGATTTACGGATCCAAAGTATGCTCAGCTGGCCCAACTGTGGGGTCCAGAGGACCCTTATATGGACTTAGCAGCGAGTGCGGCGGAAGCTGTTGTGCATTTTCGAAGCCAGAAGGATCACAAGACGGAAGAGCTATTTTGGTCTCAATTCCATAGTCCGGAGTGTCCACTTCCGCTGACCGACCGTTTGGCCGAGTGGGCTGAGCTAAATAGGTTGTCCGGGCTTGCTATGACGGATATAGTGACCCATGTCTGGCCGGATAGGCCCGAGCCGAAGAGTTACTTTGGCTTATTGCAGCAATTTCTTGGAGCGGTGCCGCATATCAAGGCGATGAAGCGGTCGGCCTGCATAGAGGGTGCGCGGATGGCACTCGCCCGTGTGAAGACACATTGGACAGAGATGGATGCCACCGCTGTTGCGACCCCGGGTTCGGACGATAACCGGTTACCCGCCGAGCACTATTTTGGCGAAGTGATGCGTGGTGCTCGTGTAATAGAGTCGCAGTGCTTAAAAAATGTTACGTTCGAATGAACGTTTTTATGATGTAAAACAATATTTATGATGTAAGCGCCTTTTATACTTGTGCGTTCAAGTAATAAAATATCTCCTATGCGGCCGTTCATGTATACATGTGTATAACCTAAAAGATGGCAGTCATCGGCTTCAGCCCCCACGCACAAGGTGCGGGGGTGTTCGCAAAAAATAGCGCGTTTTCACACTTAATCCGACGTCTTGGTCCTGTAAAGGAGGTGGTAGCGTAGCAAACGAGGCAACCGGACTATAATGCTTTATCACTTTCACTTAGCCATGGAGTTCGAGGGTGGGGCTACGACATAGCCCCTGGGGGCACCGCGCTCTCCGAATTTGGGGCGCGTATGTGCCTGACCGGGAAACGGCCCTTCGTCAAAGCGGAGGAATTCTAAACATTCCCATGGTCGATCGAGTGGTTGACCAGTCTCTCGCTGTATCATGACAGTCAGTTTACGGCTTTCTCTACTGAGGTGCTCGCCCAGCCGAATTGGGGCACAATCGCAGTAGTTCTCCTGGTGCCGCGTTAGCCGATGATACGGAACGTAAGGCAGCAAAACACAGGAGCCGGGCAAACCCAACATTTGACCAAAGACATGATTCGGAGCTGATGCATACAAGGCCTAACTCGAGACGCCGAACACTCCCGAAGGTGTTCGGTCTTTACAATAGCGGGCAAAACAATGCCCTAAGCCCCTTGTGTCCAGGTACGGGCAAGTTCTTCTGGCACGGCCGATGCCAAAACGCCAGTCTCCACTCTGGTTATAATGAGAAACCAGGGGATTATAGCAACAAGAGACAGTAAGAAAGGTTTACGTAGGGTCTTAGTCTGAAAAGAGTCCTTGCAACGGGTCCCTACTGCACGTCTGCGCCTGTGTCTCCGTTGTGCCGTATCCTGGACGGGTGTGCACGCTGTTCATCTGTAAAAAGAGAGGAACTTAGTTTGAAAAGAAATCGTGCGAGAAAGTGCATAAAAAATTGAAATATAGATTAATAAAGCTGAGCCTATGCTAGCTCATTATGGCTTATATGTACAAACCCTTGTGAAGGGGTGTGTGGCTAGGTAGCCCCTAGCTTATTTATTCCGGACTTGTCCAGCCGTGTCCGGGGTCTCAGGCAACCTTTTAATGAAATGATGCCACGTGGACCGGGCATTTTAAGCGTAAGAGACGCGTAATGTGGTATTGCATTGAAGCGGACGAAAGCTTCCCATCCCAGTGATGCTTGATAGCTACTTTTAAATGGGGCGACATGAAAGGTTAGCTTTTCTCGTCGGAAGTTGTCAGGTGACCCGAACACAACTTCTAGTAATAATGAAACTGTGCACCTGGCGTAAGGGCCTGGTGCCACTACTTTGAAGGAAGTGCGGCTATGCCGAATTGTAGTAGGGTCTATCCCAACTTGCGGATTGTGTCCGGATATAGCAGGTTTAAGTCACTGCCACCGTCCATCAAAACCTGCGTGAATTGCAGTCCGTCTATTATGGGATCCAATATCAGGGCAGTCTATCCTGCGTTCCGGATACTTCTGGACTAATCCAGATGGTCGAAAGTGATTGGTTTTGACATCCAATCTCGGTGTTCCGCTGGGGTGGACCGTGCGACACTTGTCTTAGCGAGTGCCGTGTTGGTTTTTCGTACTATCACATGAAGTGAGTTTACTGTTTTGACTTCTTGTGGGAAAGTCTTTTGACTTCCGGTGCTCTGCTGGTGGGGTTCATCATCATGCTTGCTTGGCGCATCGAGCCCCTTGTGTCCGGCGTTGAGTCTGTCGGACTATTTAAAAACCCAACAATTTCGGTTGGTATGGTTTGCAGGCCATCCGGAGATACTGTGGATTTGACATATCCGATCTAAAATTTTGTTTAAATTTGATAGCTCGTCGCTGTTGTCCTTAAGAGGCAGTGTTTTATTGTTTGGCCGTGAGCTTTTGAATCCTGCGTTGACCGCCATGCCCTTTGGGCTTTTTCCTTTATTCCGGCGCTGATCTTTCCTGCGCTGTGATTTTCCGTTTCCATCTCTGATCTCGGATGTACTCGGGTCGCTGGTGCTGCATCTTGCTAGCCAGCTGTCTTCTCCTACGCAAAAGCGTGTCATGAGGCTTGTTAGCACGGCCATTGTTCTTGGCTTCTCTTGGCCGAGGTGTCTGGCGAGCCATTCGTCTCGGACGTTGTGTTTAAAAGCTGCTAAGGCTTCCGCGTCCGGACAGTCGACTATTTGGTTCTTTTTGGTAAGGAACCTGTTCCGGAATTTGCGCGCTGACTCTCCGGGCTGTTGGGTTATATGACTCCGATCGTCTGCATCCGGAGGGCGGACATAAGTCCCTTGAAAATTTGCTCTAAACGCGTCCTCAAGCTCTTCCCAACTTCCGACAGTGTTTTCTGGGAGGCTTTTGAGCCAATGCCGAGCTGGCCCTTTGAGCTTGAGGGGTAGGTATTTTATGGCGTGGAGATCATCTCCTCTAGCCATGTGTATGTGTAGTATGTAATCTTCTATCCAGACTCCTGGGTCTGTTGTGCCGTCGTATGCCTCTATGTTTATGGGTTTGAACCCTGCTGGAAATTCATGATCCAGCACCTCATCGGTACAACATAGCGGGTGTGCGGTGCCCCTGTATTTGGGTGTGCCGCTGTCTTTGAACACTTGTCGTGTTGTGTTACTTCCTGGGGCCCTCCTTTTTGGCCCGTAGATGGACCTAGTTGGGCTGTCCGTTTTCCCAGGATCATAAGTCGGCTTGTGTGCGGCACCGCTTGTCGCTTTTGGCCTGTCATCTGGCCGTCTATCCGGCCAGGCGGCCTCTTTATTTTTTGACTGTGAGGGCGCTATGGCTTCCTCGTCAAATTCTGGCAGCAGCTTGCGCTTCGGGTAGCTCTTTGTTTGATGGCCATTGCCATATTTTTCTGCGGTCTTGAGTATTTTGCTCCACTTCATTCTGAGCATGTCTTCCGCTGTTTTGAGCTTCCGTTTTTCCTTCTTCAAACTTCTTGCTGTGGAGATGAGTCTTTTGTGAAGGTTCTTATGCTCCGGTGGTGTGTCCGGACTGTTGATTGCTCCGTGAAGGGGTTGATTATCCGGTTCGTCCTGTTCGGATGCTTGCTTGGTTGTATGTTCGTCGTCCGCTGGTTTGCCCTGCTCTATCGCTGGGTCGTTAGGAATGCTGCTTTGATCGAGGCGGGACTTAGGGCGGCGTCTACGTCGTTGTTTTGTTTGTTTATCGGCAGGATTATCCTCTGCCGCATCCCGTTGTTCCTCGGTATCGCTTCCCTTTGGGGTGTCCACCATATGTATGTCATGTGATGAGGTGGCCTTCCAGTGCCCTGTAGGCGCTGGTTCTTGATCGTCTCCGGCATCGTCGTCCATACCGTTGATGTCTTCGGAGTCGTAGTTTAGCACGTCGGTTAGATCGTCGACGGTGGCTACGAAGTGGGTGGTGGGTGGGCTCTGAATTTCTTCATTGTCCGCGTCCCGACCATCCTGGCCGTAGTTCGGCCAGGGCTCTCCGGATAGTGAGAGATGCTTCAGCGAATTTAAGATATCGCCGAAGGGTGAGTGCTGAAAGGTGTACGCAGCGGTAAATTCCATGATCGGCGCCCAATCGGATTCGACTAGCAGGGGCGCAAGAGGTTCGGAGTCCGGCAAGGGGTCCGGCACCTCGGAGTCATGGGCTTTATGCGGGACAAGATAAGTGTTCGGCTCCATCGCCGTAGAAGTTGCAGCTCCCGAGGCGGTGTCCAGCCATCCGTCCTCGATCTGAGCGATCGGCTCCGGACTATGGGTCGGAGCGGATTCGTGTGCGGCCTCCAAGGTGTTGTCCGGCGGCGGAGTTAGGTCGTGCCCATCGTGACAGCATGGCACGCTCGGCTGTGGCTCAGATCCATCGAAGATCAAGTCCCCGCGGATATCGGCCGTGAAGTTTAGGTTTCCAAACCTGACCTGATGGCCAGGGGCGTAGCTTTTGATCTGCTCCAGATGGCCAAGTGAGTTGGCCCGCAGTGCGAAGCCGCCGAATACGAAGATCTGTCCGGGGAGAAAAGTCTCACCCAGGACTGCGTCGTTGTCGATTGAAGAGGCCATCAAGCCTATCGGTGACGACACAGAGGAACTCTCAATGAAAGCACCAATGTCGGTGTCAAAACCGGCGGATCTCGGGTAGGGGGTCCCGAACTGTGCGTCTAGGCGGATGGTAATAGGAGACAAGGGACACGATGTTTTACCCAGGTTCGGGCCCTCTTGATGGAGGTAAAACCATACGTCCTGCTTGATTGATATTGATACTGTGGATGTTTAAAAGAGTGGATCTACCACGAGATCAAGGAGGCTAAACCCTAGAAGCTAGCCTATGGTATGATTGTAATGGTTGGTGTTGTGTCCTACGGACTAGAGCCATCCAGTTTATATAGACACCGGAGAGGGCTAGGGTTACATAGAGTCGGTTACAACGGTAGGAGATCTACGTATCCGTATCGCCAAGCTTGCCTTCCACGCCAAGGAAAGTCCCATCCGGACACGGGACGAAGTCTTCAATCTTGTATCTTCATAGTCTTGGAGTCCGGTCGATGATGATAGTCCGGCCGATGATAGTTCGGCTGATGATGGTAGTCCGGCTATCCGGACACCCCCTAATCTAGGACTCCCTCACCCCCCCTTGATCACCAGATATCGCCTATTCTCCTCTATGCTGCTTGCATTAGAGTAGTGTAGCATGTTACTGCTTTCCGTTAATCCTATTCTGATGCATAGCCTGACATTGTTGCTACAATCATTGATACCTTACCCGCAATCCTAAATGCTTAGTATAGGAAGCTAGTTTATCATCATTGGCCCTACATTCTTGTCAGTCTGCCTTGCTATACTATTGGGCCGTGATCTCTCGGGAGGTGATCATGGGTATATACTATGCATACATACATACTATACAGATGGTGACTAAAGTCGGGTCAGCTTGATGAGTACCCGCAAGTGATTCTGATGAGGGGGACTGAAAGGACAGGTGGCTCCATCCCGGTAGAGGTGGGCCTGGGTTCCTGACGGCCCCCCGACTGTTACTTTGTGGCGGAGCGACAGGGAAGGTTGAGACCACCTAGGAGACAGGTGGGCCTGGCCCTGGTCGGCGTTCGCGGATACTTAACACGCTTAACAAGATCTTGGTATTTGATCTGAGTCTGGCCATTTGGTCTATATGCACTAACCATCTACGCGGGAGTAGTTATGGGTATCCCGGCGTCGTGGTATCAGCCGAAGCCTTCGTGACGCCAGTGACTGAGCGGCGCGCGTCGGATTGGAACGTAAGCCTGCTCTTGTATTAAGGGGGCTAGTTCTGCTTTCGGCCGCCCTCGCAACGTGCAGGTGTGCTAAGGGCGATGGGCCCAGACCCCTGTGCGCTTAGGTTTAGACCGGCGTGCTGGCCTCTCTGTTGTGCCTAGGTGGGGCTGCGACGTGTTGATCTTCCGCGGCCGGGCATGACCCAGGAAAGTGTGTCCGGCCAAATGGGATCAAGCGTGTTGGGTTATGTGGTGCACCCCTGCGGGGAAGTTAATCTATTCGAATAGTCGTGATCTTCGGTAACAGGACGACTTGGAGTTGTACCTTGACCTTATGACAACTAGAACCGGATACTTAATAAAACACACCCTTCCAAGTTCCACAGACAACCCGGTGATCGCTTTTCCACAGGGCGACGAGGGGAGGATCGCCGGGTAGGATTATGCTATGCGATGCTACTGGAGATGCTACTTGGAGATGCTACTTGGAGGACTTCAGTCTGCTCTCTTCTACATGCTGCAAGACGGAGGCTGCCAGAAGCGTAGTCTTTGATAGGACTAGCTATCCCCCTCTTATTCTGGCATTCTGCAGTTCAGTCCAATGATATGGCCTCCTTACACATATACGCATGCATATGTAGTGTAGTTCCTTGCTTGCGAGTACTTTGGATGAGTACTCACGGTTGCTTTCTCCCCCCTTTTTCCCCTTTCCTTTCTTCCTGGTTGTTGCAACCAGATGTTGGAGCCCAAGAGCCAGACGCCACCGCCGACAACGACTCCTAATACACCAGAGGTGCCTACTACTACATGCAGCCCGCTGGCGACGACCAGGAGTAGTTTAGGAGGATCCCAGGCAGGAGGCCTGCGCCTCTTTCGATCTGTATCCCAGTTTATGCTAGCCTTCTTAAGGCAAACTTGTTTAACTTATGTCTGTACTTAGATATTGTTGCTTCCGCTGACTCGTCTATGGTCGAGCACTTGTATTCGAGCCCTCGAGGCCCCTGGCTTGTATTATGATGCTTGTACTTATTTTATTTTTAGAGTTGTGTTGTGATATCTTCCCGTGAGTCCCTGATCTTGATCGTACACGTTTGCGTGTATGATTAGTGTACGATTGAATCGGGGGCGTCACACCAAGACACAAGAGATCTACCAAGAAATTGACAAGTACCCGAAGTGGACTTTCTATCAACCTTGTCTCCGGCATAGTCCGAGTCGGAGTAGCCAACAAGATCGAAAGAGGCCCTCTTAGGATACCAAATGCCAAAATTTGGTGTATGGATTAAGTATCTCACAATCCTTTTCACGGCCTTAAGATGACATTCTTTAGGAGCAGCTCGATATCATGCACACATGCACACACTTAGCATAATATCGGGAAGTGAAGCACATAGATATAACAATGAACCAATCATAGAGTGATAAACCTTTTGATCAACCGGTTCATCATCTTTGGTTAAGTCAAGATGTCCACTAGTAGGCATGGGTGTAGTCATACCTTTGCATTCTTGCATATTGAACTTCTTGAATAAGTCCTTGGTGTACTTCGTTTGAGAAACAAAAGTACCTTCCTTAGTTTGCTTGATTTGCATCCCAAGAAAGAATTTGAGTTCACTCATCATAGATATCTCAAACTTCTTCGACATTAGCTTCCCAAACTTTTCACTAAAATGAGGGTTAGTTGAACCAAATATAATATCATCAACATAGATTTGGCACACAAATAGTTCTCCATTAACCCTTTTAGTAAAAAGAGTAGAATCAATTTTCCCAATTTCAAAGCCTTTTTCAATAAGGAACTTGGTCAAGCATTTATACCATGCTCTAGGAGCTTGTTTAAGACCATAAAGAGCTTTGTGAAGTTTGTAAACATGATTGGGTTTCTTAGGATTGACAAAGCCGGGAGGTTGCTTAACATAAACTTCCTCCTCTATTTCTCCATTTAGAAAAGCACTTTTAATGTCCATTTGGTACAAGGTGATGTCATGGTGATTAGAATAGGCAAGTAAGATGCGAATGGACTCAAGTCTAGCAACGGGGGCGTAAGTCTCACCATAGTCCATACCTTCGACTTGCGTGTAGCCTTGGGCGATGAGACGTGCTTTGTTGCGAACTACTTGTCCATCTTCATCTTGCTTGTTACGAAACACCCATTTGGTACCGATGATGTTGTGGTTGTTGTCGGGCTTCTCAACCAATGTCCAAACTTGGTTCCTCTCAAAGTTGTGTAGCTCTTCATGCATAGCATTTATCCAATCCGGATCTTCCAATGCTTCTTCAACCTTCATAGGTTCAATGCTAGAGATGAAAGAATAGTTTTTACAAAAGTTAGCTAAACAAGTTTTAGAACGAGTGATTCTCCCGGTTTGAATGTCATTGTAGATTTGCTCGACGGGATGATCTTTAGCAATTCTTGCTCGAACTCGTGAAAGCTTTTGCTTGGGTATTCGTTGAACATCTTCTTCATCTTGTTCTTCTTCTTGACCTTCTTCATCGTTGGCTTTGTCGTTCTCTTGTCGTGATGGAGAAGGAGGTTGTTGACATTCATCTCGATGCACTTCCTCGTTTTCTTCATCTTGGTGTGTCCCACTTGTGGATGCTTCCATATCAACCCTTGGTTCACCTTGTCCTAAAGTAGAAGCTTCCACTTGGATGGACAAGGTACTCTCCTTCACCTCCGTTGGATGAACCTTGCCAATAGACAAGTCTTGGATTGCTTCCGAAGGATCTTTGTCTCCTACATCAATCGGCAATTGCTCTACTTGCGAGCCGTTAGATTCATCAAACTTCGCATCTACCGTCTCTTCAACCTTTCGGGTGAAATTGTTGTAGACACGGTATGCGTGAGAGTTTGAGCCATAACCTAGTAGGAAACCTTCATGAGACTTAGGAGCAAATTTAGAACGACGATGCTTATCAAGAATGTAGCACTTTGAGCCGAATACTCGAAAGTATCCAACTTGGGGTTTGTTACCGGTGAGGAGCTCGTATGCCGTCTTGCCGAGTAGCTTGTGAAGATATAAGCGATTTGTTGCATGACAAGCTGTCTCAACCGCTTCTGCCCCAAAGTGCTTCGGTGTCTTGTACTCATCAAGCATCGTTCTCGCCATTTTGATGAGCATCCAGTTCTTCCTCTCAACAACTCCATTTTGTTGAGGTGTGTACGTAGCCGAGAACTCGTGTGAAATCCCTTCTTCGTCAAGAAAGGTGTCCACATTTGCGTTCTTGAACTCCGTTCCGTTGTCGCTGCGAACCTTCTTGATCTTCACTTCAAATTGATTTTGGGCCTTCCTAGCGAAGTTTTTGAAGATCTTTTGAACCTGCGATTTATCATTGAGAAAGAACACCCACGTAAATCTTGAAAAATAATCAACTATAACTAGACCAAAAGAATTTCCACCGAGACTCTTGTAAGAGTTGGGACCAAAGAGATCCATATGAAGTAGCTCGAGTGGCCTCCTTGTAGTCAAAATGTTCTTCACGGGATGCCTTCCTCCAACCTGTTTACCTACTTGACAATCACTGCAAAGTCTATCCTTATCAAGCATGACATCATTAACTCCAAGGATATGATTCCCATTAATAAGCTTGTCAAGGTTTTGCATACCAACATGACCTACTCGTCTATGCCATAACCATCCTATTGAGGATTTAGCAATGAAGCAAGTTTTAGGTTGAGCCTTTCTAGTGAAATCAACAATGTATAGATCACCTCTACGTACACTGGTAAAGACCATTTTATGATTGTCTCGACGAAACACTTGGAAATCTACTTCAGTAAATAGGACATTGAAACCAAAATCAGCAAGTCTAGATACTGAAAGTAAGTTGTATCCAAGAGATTCAACGAGCATGACATTTTGTATGTTGCTATCATGTGATATGGCCACCTTACCGAGGCCAACCACCTTACCCTTTGAGTTGTCACCGAAAGTGACATACTTTCGAGGACTATCATTATCAGCAAGCTCACGAAACATGTCTTTATCTCCGGTCATGTGATCGGTACATCCACTATCAAGAACCCATTCCTTTCCTCCTGACATATATCCCCAAAGATTTGCCATAAGACCAAAATGTCTCATTGCATCATCAAGATCGAAGTCACTATCATCATCCTCATCATAGTATCCATGTTCAACATCGTCATGTGGTGGATCAAATCCTAGAGAGGGTGATTCATTAGAGTGAGTTTGACAATGATCTTGCTTATGAATTTTTATAGCTTCGGAAATAATATCACTAATAATACCAACATTTCCTTTGGCACGCATAAGGTTTGTAAGCTCAAATAGACGATCACCAAACATAGGATCACTAGTATTCATTTTACTCAAAGCAATAGACTTATGGAGAATTTCATCAAGATTTTTCAAAGAATAATCTGGAAATCGTTCCTCAAGAAATTTCCATATAGTGTAGGCACACTTAAGAGTAGGCAAACATCCAATCAAGTTTCTAGGCAATCCTCTAATAATAAGTTCGGCGGTTCTAAGATTCCTAATCATGTCAATTGACTCATCATGGGTAGGATGCATAGGATCAACATGAGGTGCACAAGGGCTAGCAATGTACTTGTTCAAATGATATTGATTGAAAATTACAAGCATCTCATTTTTCCACTCATGAAAATACTCTCCATCAAGAATAGGCACTCTATGTCTAAGACTCCCCAAAGTAGACTCATCCATCTTCCTCCAATGATGATTAAACCAAGGCAATGGAAACCAAAGCTCTGATACCACTTGTAGGACCTTGAGAAGAGGTGTCTAGAGGGGGGGGATTAGACACTAAGTACCAAAGTTGCAGTTTTTAAATTTCCTTAAGTTTAAGTGGAGTTTAGGCACAAGTTTAACATTCACAACATATAGCAAGCGAGCATGCAAAGAGTATATGAGCAGGGGAAAGTAAAGCATGCAACTTGCAAGAATGTAAAGGGAAGGGTTTTGGAGGATTCAAACGCAATTGGAGACATGGATGTTTTTGGCGTGGTTCTGATAGGTGGTGCTATCATACATCCACGTTGATGGAGACTTCAACCCACGAAGGGTAACGGTTGCGCGAGTCCATGGAGGGCTCCACTCACGAAGGGTCCACGAAGAAGCAACCTTGTCTATCCCACCATGGTCGTCGCCCACGAAGGACTGGCCTCACTAGCGGTAGATCTTCACGAAGTAGGCGATCTCCTTGCCCTTCCAGAATCCTTGGTTCAACTCCACAATCTTGTCGGAGGCTCCCAAGTGACACCTAGCCAATCTAGGAGACACCACTCTCCAAGAAGTAACAAATGGTGCGTTGATGATGAACTCCTTGCTCTTGTGCTTTAAATGATAATCTCCCCAACACTCAACTCTCTCTCATAGGATTTGGATCTGGTGGCAAGAAGATTTGAGTGGAAAGCAACTTGGGGAAGGCTAGAGATCGAGATTCATATGGTAGGAATGGAATATCTTGGCCCCAACACATCAGTAGGTAGCTCTCTCTCAGAAATAGGATGTTGGAAGTGTAGGTTCAGTTTGATGGCTCTCTCCACGAATGAAGAGGAGGTGGAGGGGTATATATAGCCTCCACACAAAATCTAACCGTTACACACAATTCACCAAACTTGGTGGGACCGAATCATCAAACTCGGTCAGACCGAGTTAGCAAATTTAGTAACTATTAGGATTTTTGGTGGGACCGAAATGCAACTCGATAGGACCGATATGGTTAGGGTTAGGGCATAACGTAATCTCGGTGAGAGCGATTACACAAACTCGGTGGGACCGATTTGGGTAATTAGCTAACCAGAGAGTTGGTCAGGCAAACTCAGTTGGACCGATTACTCAAACTCAGTGGGACCGATTTTGGTAACGAGTCAACTAGAAAGTTTGCATTGTAATCCCGGTAGTACCGATTGCTCAAACTCGGTGAGACCCATTTTGATAATGGACATACACAGAGAGATTACAATCCCATCTCGGTGAGACCGAGATCCCTATCGGTGAGACCGATTTGCATAGGGTTTGTGGCAGTGGCTAAGACATCCAAACTCGGTGGCGCCGGATAGGAAGAATCGGTGGGGCCGAGTTTGACTTTAGGTTTAGGACATATGTGTGGAAGGGAAAGTGGTTGAGGGTATTTGGAGCATATCACTAAGCACTTGAAGCAAGAGGCTCATTAAGCAACACCTCATCCCTCCTTGATAGTATTGGCTTTTCCTATAGACTCAATGTGATCTTGGATCACTAAAATGTAAAATGAAGAGTCTTGAGCTTGAAGCTTGAGCCAATCCTTTGTCCTTAGTATCTTGAAGGAGTTCCCACATCCTTTAGTCCATGCCACTCCATTGTTGAACTTATCTGAAACATACTAGATAAAAGTGTTAGTCCAACAAGAGATATGTTGACATTAATTACCAAAACCACCTAGGGAGCACTTGTGCTTTCACCCGCGCGACAAGAAAGGAGCTGCCAGGAAATCCCTCGTCCCCTTGAAGGTGCTCGCGTGCTCCCTGCACCGGCACGCCATGACCGCATCCCTGCGCCGGCGTCAAGACCCCGCGTTGCCCCTGGCGGCGGCACGGGGGAATCCCCAGGAGCAAGCCGCGCGTCAGCAAAGAGCTCCGGTGGCCACCGCAGGCTGTCACGCCTTCACCACCGAGCTACGCAGTGTCGCCTGGCCGGGCAAGTTCAAACCGGATCTGCCTCCTCGCTACGACGGCACTGCCGACCTCGCGGAGTTCCTACAGCTCTACGAGTTGGGCATCAAAGCGGCCAACGGAGACGAAAAGGTCATGGCAAACTGGTTTCCCATGGCGCTCAAGGATGGTGCCCGCACCTGGCTCCTGAACCTGCCTCCCGGCACGATCTCCTCTTGGGATGAGATGCGCACCCACTTCATCGCCAACTTCCAGGGCACTCGTGATCATCCTCCAGTCATGGGTGACTTGCGCCGTATCAAGCAGCAACCTGGAGAGACCCCACAAAAGTACATCCAGCGCTTCAACAGCGCTTGCCTCAAGATTCCCAAGGTGACCGACGAGGCCATCATCTCAGTGTTCTCTAACAGTGTCCGCGATGTCAAGATGAAGGAGGAGCTGGCTATCCACGAGGATTTGTGCACATCTCTGGAGCTGTTCAACCTGGCGACCAAGTGCGCAAGGGCTGAGGAGGGACGCCTCTCCCTTCTCGAGCTCCCAGCCACTGACCCAGAAGAGAAGAAAGACGAGGCCAAGGACGTAAAGTGCAAAGGAGCAGTCGTACTCGCTGCAGAGCCAGACACAAAGTGAGGCAGGGACCAGCCGGAGTCATCCAAGGGCAAACGGTACTGCGTGTACCACGATCTCCACACCCACAACACCAACGAATGCCAAGAGCTCACGGCCGTGTGTGAAGGACATATCGGTCGATGCCCCGAGCGCAACGATTGGGGCTATGTGTCAGGACCCCGACTCAATGCCACATCGATCTAGCATGTAACACCTCATATCACTTTGCGGCCTCACGCACGGTATTCCCACGGGTGTCGCCTTACCTTTACCCGGGACCGTTTGCGCCTTTTGGCACACGTATATGACAGTGTCGCTAGCATCCATATGATAAGGAGCCCGGGCTGACATGGCTAGTCGTAAACCCAAAGTGGCACAGACTTACAGGGACAGGCATTCATGACCCAGCATCGAACGTGTCGGTCATCAGCGAGTGAATCCAGGCTGTAGCACTGGGCTAGCAGGACTCCGGTGAACCGGGCTGTAGCGGGCTAACAGGACTCTGGTATTCATCGCGTGACATTTCCCCGAAGGGACAGACACAGGAACGAAGAAGGACACATGCCGGCCAGCCTAAGTGTTTCGGAGCAGTAGCAAGCTACCATGGCTCAGTGAAACACTAGGAGACATTTCCCGGTAAGAGAGGCTACTAAAGATAAACAACTAGATGGTCAGATCCCACACATACCAAGCATTTCAATAACATACACACAATATGCTCGATATGTGCAAATACAACATGGCATCACAACATGACTCTATGACTCAGGTAATTTATTCATTAGGCTCCGAGGAGCGAGATATTACAAACATGGGTCTCACGACCCAACAATCAGAGCATACAAGTCAAAGCACAAGCGGAAGCTATCATGTCTGAGTACAGACATCTATAAATGAAAAAGGCTGAGAAGCCTGACTATATATCAGATCCTGCCGAGGGCACAAGATCGTAGCTGAGGTATCAAGCTAAACGTCGAAGTCCAAGCGGAACTACTAGTGAGACTGAAGTCTCTCTGCAAAAACATAAAATAGGCAAACGTGAGTACAAATGTACCCAGCAAGACTTACATCAGATCTATCTCCACATGCATCATTATAAACAAAGGGGATGGTGGAGTTTGACTGCAGCAAGCCAGCTTTGACTCGGTGGCTATCCTGAACTACGACTGCAAGTAACTCTTTTGAAGTGGCGCACACGAGTCCACATATTCACCATATCAATACACCACTATGGATCCGCTCCTGTCTCCCTATGAGAACGCCATTCATAGCACTCACGCTTATCTTGCGTATTTTTAGAGTATCCACTTTCACTTGTCTATGAACTGATATAAGCAACCCAGAAGTCCTTTTCCGCGCACACGGCTATTCGAATAGATGATGTTAACCCTGCAGGGGTGTACTTCTTCATACATGTTTCCACCACTTAGCGTCTGCACACGACATGTGCTCGGCAGACTTCAAGCGAAAGCCGACGTGGGTGTAGACCACGACCTACCTAAACACTCAAGTCTCTAGTCCAGGTTTATCGCCTATTCGGGTTCCATCCATGAGGAGATCCGGCCGGAGTTTCGCTCACAGCCCCAAACGATGTGAACAGGGTTCCCGAGATACCAAACGGGCATCCGGTACACCGTGCCACGTACCTACCGCATCACAGCCCACCCCTACGGTCAGCGCTGTCCACGGCCTCCAGTAAGCTACAAACACAGAAACTACTTGCAACTCCTGGACAGAGGACTAGGGTGAATAAGAAGTCGAGCGGGGTCATATTTCAGGGCCCAATGTATGGTAGTAGCTGAATCATGGATCACAAACACAGAACTCAGTTCCTGAGGACGGCTGCAATGAGACAACCCACCATGTACTCCTACATGGCCTCTCACCGCTACCTTTACCAAATCGTGTTCACACACTTAGCTCACACACAGTAGGACATGTTCACACGCCTCTGATTCATCCCCGATGAATCAGACCTGACTCAACTCTAAGCAGTAGCAGGCATGACAAACAAGCATGAATGAGTAGGCACAACAGGGCTCAAACAACTCCTACTCATACTAGTGGGTTTCATCTATTTACTGTGGAATGACAGGTCATGCAAAGGATAAAGGGGTTCAGCTACTGCAGCAAGTAACAGATGAATCGTTGTTGTCCTAATGCAGTAAAAGAGAGCAGGAGCGAGAGAGTAGGATTGTATCGGAATGAACAAGGGGGTTTTGCTTGCCTGGCACTTCTGAAGATAGCATTGAGTCTTCATCAGTGTCAATGATCGCATCATCGGTATCACGTCTATCGAGAGGGGACAATACCGGCAACACAGAAAGGAACACGATCAATGCAATGCACAATATGATGCATGATCATGACATGGCAAAATGAATGTGTTTTGGGCTAATGCAACTAGCAACAGATTAAATGAAGTTGGTTTGAATACAAGATTCAAATTCAAACTCCACATGTGATTATTCAGATGCCATTTAATTGATTTGTGCTAAACAACACCTATAAGTTGTTCTAACATGCATGAAAATGGTACAGATGGATTCCTTGAATTTTTCTGATAATTTTTCATATATAATTTATTTAATTTGGAGTTACGGTTGATTTTCTATGAATTTTAGAAGTTTATACAATTTTCTGGAATTTCCTGATTATTTTTAAATCCAGAAAATACTTATTGCGTCAGCCCCACGTCACAGTGACGTCAGCAGGTCAACTGGGCGCCCCAGGTCAAACCTGACGTGTGGGGGCCACACGTCAGTGACACAGGAGCTAATCCCGGTCAAACCCAGCGCTAACTGGGGTTTGACCAGGGGTGGGGCCCACAGTCAGTGGCTTAGGGGGTTAGTTAGTGCGTCATTAGTGGCTAATGACAGCGCCATGTCACTGGCCTCCGGAGTTCGGCCGGCGGCGACCCGAAACGCGGCGGAAGTTCACCGGGGTTGCGCTACGGGCGGCGGCTGGACGCGCGAAGGGCACCAGAAGGTAGCCCGTGCCCGTGCGCATCTAGGGGGGCCAACGGGAGGTGCGGTGGTGGCCGGGGTTCGCCGGAGTGGAGCCCGAGGCGGCGGCCGGAGCTCGGGCCAGCGCGACGCGGTGGCTGCAGCGCGTTAGCCGGAGAGCAGAGGAGCGCGTCGGGACCCTGGGAACCTGGAGAGCACGCGGGAGCTACTGGAGCGAGCGGAAGAGCTCCGGGGCGCGAGGTTCGCCGGCCATGGCGATGGCCGGAGCTTGGTGCTTGCGGGGACGGCAGCTACGGCACGAGAACGAGTAGGGGGTCAGAGGGGAAACGGAGTGGAGCTCACAGGGGTTGCGACGGTGGCCTCGGGGAGCTCGGGGAGGCACCGGAGCCGACGAATTTGACGAGGATGGCCGGCGGTCCCGAGGTTGAAGAAGACATCGAGGGCGGTGTTGCGGCACGTCTGGGGCCTCGTGGCTCGTTGAGGAGGTAGAGGGAGGACCGGCGGAGCTTCCTGGGGCGTCGGTGAGCCGTGGGGTGGCCGGTAGCCACGGTGGCTCTCGTCGGTGGCGGCGGCTCCGTTCGGGGAGGGGAACAGAGGAGGGGGGAGAGTGTTCGGGGAAGAGAGAGGGAGCAGCGAGGGAGGAAGAGGGGCGAGGGGACACGAGGCGTGAGGGGGAGGCTCGGGAACGCCTCGGTGGAAGCAGGAGGTGGCCGAGGCGGCATCGGCGCTCGCCACCGAGCTGCTTCGGTGCGAGGGGAGGAAGATGACAAGGGGGAGGAGGTGGGCTGGGCCGGCCAGGTGGGGGAGCTGGGCCGGCTCTGGTGGGCTGCACGGGTAAGGCCAGGTACTTCCTTCTCTCTCTCTCTTATTTCTATTCTGTTTTATATTTTTCTTCTGTTTTTGTTTTATTTAATTCTTTTGCCACTGTTTTGAATTAAAAAATAATAATTCAAACAATGCCAAAGCTCCTCTGAATATTTTATATTGCTAGATGGACTTTTCCAAAAGCTTATAAAATATTTCAGGGGGTATTTGAAATTATATTCTAATTATATGAATATAATTCAAATTCAAATAGCTAATGAATTAAATCCAAAGTCCCAAAAATAAATCCTTAAAAATGTTCAATATTTTGGTTGGGACCAGGACCCTTACCAAAAATTATCAAACATTTAAGAAGAGCCTTTTGGAGCAATGAATGAGAATTCTAGGGTTTTTGCCCCTCTTTTATTTAGGGTTTTGAGGCTTCCAATATTCCTCAATTCAAGTTTCAAAAATATAGACATGATGCACACATGAAGCTAACCTAGAGCAATGCCTGAAGCTAGGGATGTGACAACTCACCCCCACTAAACAAGAATCTCGTCTCGAGATTCAAGCGTAGGGTAGGATGGAGGGGGAACGCGACCTAGCACAAACTTCACGATCCAGGGTGCACTTCAGATGAACGTTGATTTGAACACCATCTTTGTCTTGTCGTCTTGCTCTGAGAACTTCAGCTAATCATGACAAGAAGAGGAAAAGAACAACTCCGGAAGAATCGATCTTCTCGAAGGTCGAACAACTCAGGATTAACTCTCGGAATGAGGCATAGCAACATCTCTTGAGCTGAGAGACGAAGCACACCTCTAGAGGGATGGAGTGGAACAGATGACAAGGGTTCACTAGGTAGACAACAATTTCACGCTTAAGAGGGTGGTAAACGATTGCCAACGTAGCAAGGAGTTGAGTTGCCATGATACCACAGCGAGGCACCTTAGGGATGGTGACTCGTAGAAATATCTCCTTAAGTGGCAAAAAGAATTACCTTTGATTCAGAGATCATTGAAACCCTTTAAACCAGCCTAAGGCAATTCTCGAGCGATCGTTTGGAGGGGGTCGGTAGAATGGCATACTCAGACTTAGATGATGTGGATTACCTTGTTGAAGACAACGTAATGGATGAATTTGCTTATCACCGGAAATGGAAGAGACCCATGGTAGAATGGCACATTGGCGGTGCAAGCTGGGAACAAAATGCAAATGCTGGGAATGATTCTGGTAACTGGGGAAGAACCCAACAATAGAGAGTGAATTCACTGTGGAAGTGGTTATAGCATAACCGACGAGACTAGGAGCAATCCCGGTTAGTGCCGGCGATAATACCTAGCGCTTGTGCGTGCTCTCAAGAACTTGAGCATTTCCACATTCATCAAGGTGTTACCAATATCCGTGTCAAGGATCCTGGCAACACAACTTGCTACCATGATGAATGATGATGGATGATGCAAATGCAAAGGAAGATAACACCTTCTCAGATTTCACCCTTGGCGGGGCCAAGGAAATAAAATCTGGATGATCGACCGAGAGACATTTAGCACTCCGCTTCTAATGTTCTCCTTGATGTGCTAGCGTATCCCATTCATTGAAATGGTTTGGTATCTAGAACATCAAGTAAAGGTCGGACTTCGGGAACACAAAAATCCATAGGGGCAACTAGGGAGTAAATCCTACGAAATCCCTATGGGGAGGTGGCCAACTTCCTCAATCAAGATATTATAATAACAGGTCTTCCGGCTGGGTGTGTTGGCCACGACATCCACTTTACCGGTTTTCGAGGGACCAATATTATAACTCTTGGGAAATATTCCAACCATCATATCTGCCTGAGATTCAGATCTGGTTGGTGTCAGGATATTCCAGACTCATCGAGTCTAGGAAGAAAAACGGAAGTTTGCAACACAAATCGACGAGATGACGTTGCGGGATTCTCGGGAGATGAACTACGATAGCAAGGTCCAAAACATGAGCTGGTTCTGCTACAAACATGTGAACACGTTGTCCAAGACAAGCATGACCACAAAGTAGTCTTATAATAAAACACTACCGAGTTCAGGAGGGGGAACCATCATTAATGACATCGAAGTCTCCACGCGTGGAAGTCCAAAGAGTTCACCTTGGACAGACTCCTTTATCTTTGAACAACTCAATCAGTGGCTTGGTGTGCTAGGATATACATATGGAATGAAGATGATCAGTCTAACAGACCACAGAACTCTTTGCACGTGCATGACTGACTTGGGATGATTCCAGAGGAGCAAAAACAAACTTTCTCGAATTCACGACGGCAACTTACATCAAATGCACGTGAATCAAAGGGAGTCACTTCTTTCATCCAAACATATACCTTAGAGACGGAACTCGAAGGCATTGTTTACAAAGTTTCCAACACTAGCTTAATGTCCAACAGAATCATGGAGAAGATAAGGATGTTGTCGATGGGCTCAACAACAATTCATCCAGGTTCCCTTTTAAAAGGAATTCCATAGTTAAGTGAACACGGTGATAGCATTGGTCAGACCAAAAGATATAATGGTGTATGCTCGAGGAAAATCCACGAGTAAGACAGCATTACGAACATCGTTGGTTCTGATTTGATTTGACGATAGCCCATACTTAAATCAAAGGTTTGGTAGGATAATAGATCCAACAATTGTTCACAAGGACCAATTGATGAAGATACCATCTCTCTTCAACACACACACACACACACAAAAAGATATCCCTTAACATGAACTAAGTCAGGCAAGCTTTTATCTTCCAACTCTCCAAGTTGTTGTTTAGCTTGACCAACTAGCTCAGGGGTATCCCACACAGATTCTTGGAGAGAGGGTGGTTCACAAGAAACCAACTTGATCACAAGCTCAACATAACAGTCAGGTGACAACCTGGTGATACTTTCGAGAAGATATTCGGAAAATCACGATCCACCGATATGTTACTAAGCTCGAGAACAATCTCGCTTTTGAGGGCAAGACGATATGATCAAATGAGTGAGGACTTGACAAGATCCTAACTCATCAATCGAAGGGTGCACCGAAATAAGGACTACGTAGCACGATCAGTCTTAGAAGGATGATTCAAAAACCAACACGCTAAGAATGAAATTATTGTCCCTTAACTACCAAGCAACAGGGTTGCTGGGAGTATTGATTTCACACATCACGATTCACTTGTCGACATTCCGGTTACAATAACACAGGAACCGAGGAATGAACAATGATGGCAAGAAGTATCACTGTACCAAGAGTTCATAGGATGGTGTGCAATTCCTATAACAATCCCGATATAAAAGATGGTAATACTCCAAGGTAGAACAGAGCAAAAGCTGGATTGGCATTTGATCTGCGAAGCACAACTTCTTTGACCCAATACTGGATATGGAAGAGGTACTGGAGTTTGTTTCTCCTAGTCATTCTGAATGGAATGGCTTGACGGACCACAAGAGTAATAGACATCGATAAACGAACGCACGCATACTCTTGACTATCAATTGATAGACGAGGGTCAGAATGCAACTAAAGAGAGACAACTCAAAGGAACATACGATTTTCTGAGTTGTGGATGCATGGTTTAGCATGTCGAACGAATTCCACATATTTCTTCCGGATAACCCATGCAGAAAGGTAGAACTGGCAGAGTCACAATTATGAATGGAGAACCCATCGAGAATAATCCTGCTGTGATATTTCAGTTCAACGAGGAACTTCTGCCATAGGTAGTTCATGGTATTTGGAAGAAGAAGATACCACGGACTTCAAGGACTATCGCAAAGGTTACTAATGTCCTAAAGGCACTAGCAATTACTATCAACATGAAGTAGGTAGAGTGAATCTCGGGTTCAAGAACCCAGGAACAGAATACCTATTACTAAGTAGCATAACGGGATGCTTTCGGGAATGATGGCCAGAATCATCACGCTGGGAACACAAATCATGGCTAAATTACTAGATGATCCCCTAAGACACCTAGGGTCATAATAATATCTCCAACATATATGTCAAGGTAACGGAGTACCTCAACTCACTGATTAGTGTGGTTAATCTGGCCCATGGGAACATTGAACCGGGAAGAAAGGATTTGCAAATGCATCAGACTACTTAGAAACCTGGGATGACTCGGACAGCATAACGGCTGTAAATGCTCAAAAAAGACTTGAGACATTTACAAAAATGGTGGCATAACCACTCAGAAGCACAATATCAAGGTTTCGAGATCAACAATTAACATACGGAAGTAGTAGGAACTGAACTGAGACTTAAATCCAACAATCTTATAAGTCTACTGATTAGTAACACGTGATCCTAATAGAAAGAAGAGATAGCCTAGTTCTTAATCCCCGTAGGAAAGATAAGATGACTCAGATCAGAAGGGCATGAGGTATAAGGAGTAAAAAGAGCCTTACGTTCCATCCCACAATCAATTCCCTTACATAACTAAAGCATTTCTAGACACAACTTCGACCAGTTTGGCTTGGTAATCCTACAGGCAGTCAAGCTCTGATACCAACGCTGTCAGGACCCCGACTCAATGCCACATCGATCTAGCATGTAACACCTCATATCACTTTGCGGCCTCACGCACGGTATTCCCACGGGTGTCGCCTTACCTTTACCCGGGACCGTTTGCGCCTTTTGGCACACGTATATGACAGTGTCGCTAGCATCCATATGATAAGGAGCCCGGGCTGACATGGCTAGTCGTAAACCCAAAGTGGCACA
>NC_041387.1:167379671-167388890 GCF_002162155.2 Triticum dicoccoides | reverse complement strand
AAGTTGTTCTAACATGCATGAAAATGGTACAGATGGATTCCTTGAATTTTTCTGATAATTTTTCATATATAATTTATTTAATTTGGAGTTACGGTTGATTTTCTATGAATTTTAGAAGTTTATACAATTTTCTGGAATTTCCTGATTATTTTTAAATCCAGAAAATACTTATTGCGTCAGCCCCACGTCACAGTGACGTCAGCAGGTCAACTGGGCGCCCCAGGTCAAACCTGACGTGTGGGGGCCACACGTCAGTGACACAGGAGCTAATCCCGGTCAAACCCAGCGCTAACTGGGGTTTGACCAGGGGTGGGGCCCACAGTCAGTGGCTTAGGGGGTTAGTTAGTGCGTCATTAGTGGCTAATGACAGCGCCACGTCACTGGCCTCCGGAGTTCGGCCGGCGGCGACCCGAAACGCGGCGGAAGTTCACCGGGGTTGCGCTACGGGCGGCGGCTGGACGCGCGAAGGGCACCAGAAGGTAGCCCATGCCCGTGCGCATCTAGGGGGGCCAACGGGAGGTGCGGTGGTGGCCGGGGTTCGCCGGAGTGGAGCCCGAGGCGGCGGCCGGAGCTCGGGCCAGCGCGACGCGGTGGCTGCAGCGCGTTAGCCGGAGAGCAGAGGAGCGCGTCGGGACCCTGGGAACCTGGAGAGCACGCGGGAGCTACTGGAGCGAGCGGAAGAGCTCCGGGGCGCGAGGTTCGCCGGCCATGGCGATGGCCGGAGCTTGGTGCTTGCGGGGACGGCAGCTACGGCACGAGAACGAGTAGGGGGTCAGAGGGGAAACGGAGTGGAGCTCACAGGGGTTGCGACGGTGGCCTCGGGGAGCTCGGGGAGGCACCGGAGCCGACGAATTTGACGAGGATGGCCGGCGGTCCCGAGGTTGAAGAAGACATCGAGGGCGGTGTTGCGGCACGTCTGGGGCCTCGTGGCTCGTTGAGGAGGTAGAGGGAGGACCGGCGGAGCTTCCTGGGGCGTCGGTGAGCCGTGGGGTGGCCGGTAGCCACGGTGGCTCTCGTCGGTGGCGGCGGCTCCGTTCGGGGAGGGGAACAGAGGAGGGGGGAGAGTGTTCGGGGAAGAGAGAGGGAGCAGCGAGGGAGGAAGAGGGGCGAGGGGACACGAGGCGTGAGGGGGAGGCTCGGGAACGCCTCGGTGGAAGCAGGAGGTGGCCGAGGCGGCATCGGCGCTCGCCACCGAGCTGCTTCGGTGCGAGGGGAGGAAGATGACAAGGGGGAGGAGGTGGGCTGGGCCGGCCAGGTGGGGGAGCTGGGCCGGCTCTGGTGGGCTGCACGGGTAAGGCCAGGTACTTCCTTCTCTCTCTCTCTTATTTCTATTCTGTTTTATATTTTTCTTCTGTTTTTGTTTTATTTAATTCTTTTGCCACTGTTTTGAATTAAAAAATAATAATTCAAACAATGCCAAAGCTCCTCTGAATATTTTATATTGCTAGATGGACTTTTCCAAAAGCTTATAAAATATTTCAGGGGGTATTTGAAATTATATTCTAATTATATGAATATAATTCAAATTCAAATAGCTAATGAATTAAATCCAAAGTCCCAAAAATAAATCCTTAAAAATGTTCAATATTTTGGTTGGGACCAGGACCCTTACCAAAAATTATCAAACATTTAAGAAGAGCCTTTTGGAGCAATGAATGAGATTTCTAGGGTTTTTGCCCCTCTTTTATTTAGGGTTTTGAGGCTTCCAATATTCCTCAATTCAAGTTTCAAAAATATAGACATGATGCACACATGAAGCTAACCTAGAGCAATGCCTGAAGCTAGGGATGTGACAACTCACCCCCACTAAACAAGAATCTCGTCTCGAGATTCAAGCGTAGGGTAGGATGGAGGGGGAACGCGACCTAGCACAAACTTCACGATCCAGGGTGCACTTCAGATGAACGTTGATTTGAACACCATCTTTGTCTTGTCGTCTTGCTCTGAGAACTTCAGCTAATCATGACAAGAAGAGGAAAAGAACAACTCCGGAAGAATCGATCTTCTCGAAGGTCGAACAACTCAGGATTAACTCTCGGAATGAGGCATAGCAACATCTCTTGAGCTGAGAGACGAAGCACACCTCTAGAGGGATGGAGTGGAACAGATGACAAGGGTTCACTAGGTAGACAACAATTTCACGCTTAAGAGGGTGGTAAACGATTGCCAACGTAGCAAGGAGTTGAGTTGCCATGATACCACAGCGAGGCACCTTAGGGATGGTGACTCGTAGAAATATCTCCTTAAGTGGCAAAAAGAATTACCTTTGATTCAGAGATCATTGAAACCCTTTAAACCAGCCTAAGGCAATTCTCGAGCGATCGTTTGGAGGGGGTCGGTAGAATGGCATACTCAGACTTAGATGATGTGGATTACCTTGTTGAAGACAACGTAATGGATGAATTTGCTTATCACCGGAAATGGAAGAGACCCATGGTAGAATGGCACATTGGCGGTGCAAGCTGGGAACAAAATGCAAATGCTGGGAATGATTCTGGTAACTGGGGAAGAACCCAACAATAGAGAGTGAATTCACTGTGGAAGTGGTTATAGCATAACCGACGAGACTAGGAGCAATCCCGGTTAGTGCCGGCGATAATACCTAGCGCTTGTGCGTGCTCTCAAGAACTTGAGCATTTCCACATTCATCAAGGTGTTACCAATATCCGTGTCAAGGATCCTGGCAACACAACTTGCTACCATGATGAATGATGATGGATGATGCAAATGCAAAGGAAGATAACACCTTCTCAGATTTCACCCTTGGCGGGGCCAAGGAAATAAAATCTGGATGATCGACCGAGAGACATTTAGCACTCCGCTTCTAATGTTCTCCTTGATGTGCTAGCGTATCCCATTCATTGAAATGGTTTGGTATCTAGAACATCAAGTAAAGGTCGGACTTCGGGAACACAAAAATCCATAGGGGCAACTAGGGAGTAAATCCTACGAAATCCCTATGGGGAGGTGGCCAACTTCCTCAATCAAGATATTATAATAACAGGTCTTCCGGCTGGGTGTGTTGGCCACGACATCCACTTTACCGGTTTTCGAGGGACCAATATTATAACTCTTGGGAAATATTCCAACCATCATATCTGCCTGAGATTCAGATCTGGTTGGTGTCAGGATATTCCAGACTCATCGAGTCTAGGAAGAAAAACGGAAGTTTGCAACACAAATCGACGAGATGACGTTGCGGGATTCTCGGGAGATGAACTACGATAGCAAGGTCCAAAACATGAGCTGGTTCTGCTACAAACATGTGAACACGTTGTCCAAGACAAGCATGACCACAAAGTAGTCTTATAATAAAACACTACCGAGTTCAGGAGGGGGAACCATCATTAATGACATCGAAGTCTCCACGCGTGGAAGTCCAAAGAGTTCACCTTGGACAGACTCCTTTATCTTTGAACAACTCAATCAGTGGCTTGGTGTGCTAGGATATACATATGGAATGAAGATGATCAGTCTAACAGACCACAGAACTCTTTGCACGTGCATGACTGACTTGGGATGATTCCAGAGGAGCAAAAACAAACTTTCTCGAATTCACGACGGCAACTTACATCAAATGCACGTGAATCAAAGGGAGTCACTTCTTTCATCCAAACATATACCTTAGAGACGGAACTCGAAGGCATTGTTTACAAAGTTTCCAACACTAGCTTAATGTCCAACAGAATCATGGAGAAGATAAGGATGTTGTCGATGGGCTCAACAACAATTCATCCAGGTTCCCTTTTAAAAGGAATTCCATAGTTAAGTGAACACGGTGATAGCATTGGTCAGACCAAAAGATATAATGGTGTATGCTCGAGGAAAATCCACGAGTAAGACAGCATTACGAACATCGTTGGTTCTGATTTGATTTGACGATAGCCCATACTTAAATCAAAGGTTTGGTAGGATAATAGATCCAACAATTGTTCACAAGGACCAATTGATGAAGATACCATCTCTCTTCAACACACACACACACACACAAAAAGATATCCCTTAACATGAACTAAGTCAGGCAAGCTTTTATCTTCCAACTCTCCAAGTTGTTGTTTAGCTTGACCAACTAGCTCAGGGGTATCCCACACAGATTCTTGGAGAGAGGGTGGTTCACAAGAAACCAACTTGATCACAAGCTCAACATAACAGTCAGGTGACAACCTGGTGATACTTTCGAGAAGATATTCGGAAAATCACGATCCACCGATATGTTACTAAGCTCGAGAACAATCTCGCTTTTGAGGGCAAGACGATATGATCAAATGAGTGAGGACTTGACAAGATCCTAACTCATCAATCGAAGGGTGCACCGAAATAAGGACTAGGTAGCACGATCAGTCTTAGAAGGATGATTCAAAAACCAACACGCTAAGAATGAAATTATTGTCCCTTAACTACCAAGCAACAGGGTTGCTGGGAGTATTGATTTCACACATCACGATTCACTTGTCGACATTCCGGTTACAATAACACAGGAACCGAGGAATGAACAATGATGGCAAGAAGTATCACTGTACCAAGAGTTCATAGGATGGTGTGCAATTCCTATAACAATCCCGATATAAAAGATGGTAATACTCCAAGGTAGAACAGAGCAAAAGCTGGATTGGCATTTGATCTGCGAAGCACAACTTCTTTGACCCAATACTGGATATGGAAGAGGTACTGGAGTTTGTTTCTCCTAGTCATTCTGAATGGAATGGCTTGACGGACCACAAGAGTAATAGGCATCGATAAACGAACGCACGCATACTCTTGACTATCAATTGATAGACGAGGGTCAGAATGCAACTAAAGAGAGACAACTCAAAGGAACATACGATTTTCTGAGTTGTGGATGCATGGTTTAGCATGTCGAACGAATTCCACATATTTCTTCCGGATAACCCATGCAGAAAGGTAGAACTGGCAGAGTCACAATTATGAATGGAGAACCCATCGAGAATAATCCTGCTGTGATATTTCAGTTCAACGAGGAACTTCTGCCATAGGTAGTTCATGGTATTTGGAAGAAGAAGATACCACGGACTTCAAGGACTATCGCAAAGGTTACTAATGTCCTAAAGGCACTAGCAATTACTATCAACATGAAGTAGGTAGAGTGAATCTCGGGTTCAAGAACCCAGGAACAGAATACCTATTACTAAGTAGCATAACGGGATGCTTTCGGGAATGATGGCCAGAATCATCACGCTGGGAACACAAATCATGGCTAAATTACTAGATGATCCCCTAAGACACCTAGGGTCATAATAATATCTCCAACATATATGTCAAGGTAACGGAGTACCTCAACTCACTGATTAGTGTGGTTAATCTGGCCCATGGGAACATTGAACCGGGAAGAAAGGATTTGCAAATGCATCAGACTACTTAGAAACCTGGGATGACTCGGACAGCATAACGGCTGTAAATGCTCAAAAAAGACTTGAGACATTTACAAAAATGGTGGCATAACCACTCAGAAGCACAATATCAAGGTTTCGAGATCAACAATTAACATACGGAAGTAGTAGGAACTGAACTGAGACTTAAATCCAACAATCTTATAAGTCTACTGATTAGTAACACGTGATCCTAATAGAAAGAAGAGATAGCCTAGTTCTTAATCCCCGTAGGAAAGATAAGATGACTCAGATCAGAAGGGCATGAGGTATAAGGAGTAAAAAGAGCCTTACGTTCCATCCCACAATCAATTCCCTTACATAACTAAAGCATTTCTAGACACAACTTCGACCAGTTTGGCTTGGTAATCCTACAGGCAGTCAAGCTCTGATACCAACGCTGTCAGGACCCCGACTCAATGCCACATCGATCTAGCATGTAACACCTCATATCACTTTGCGGCCTCACGCACGGTATTCCCACGGGTGTCGCCTTACCTTTACCCGGGACCGTTTGCGCCTTTTGGCACACGTATATGACAGTGTCGCTAGCATCCATATGATAAGGAGCCCGGGCTGACATGGCTAGTCGTAAACCCAAAGTGGCACATACTTACAGGGACAGGCATTCATGACCCAGCATCGAACGTGTCGGTCATCGGCGAGTGAATCCAGGCTGTAGCACTGGGCTAGCAGGACTCCGGTGAACCGGGCTGTAGCGGGCTAACAGGACTCTGGTATTCATCGCGTGACATTTCCCCGAAGGGACAGACACAGGAACGAAGAAGGACACATGCCGGCCAGCCTAAGTGTTCCGGAGCAGTAGCAAGCTACCATGGCTCAGTGAAACACTAGGAGACATTTCCCGGTAAGAGAGGCTACTAAAGATAAACAACTAGATGGTCAGATCCCACACATACCAAGCATTTCAATAACATACACACAATATGCTCGATATGTGCAAATACAACATGGCATCACAACATGACTCTACGACTCAGGTAATTTATTCATTAGGCTCCGAGGAGCGAGATATTACAAACATGGGTCTCACGACCCAACAATCAGAGCATACAAGTCAAAGCACAAGCGGAAGCTATCATGTCTGAGTACAGACATCTATAAATGAAAAAGGCTGAGAAGCCTGACTATATATCAGATCCTGCCGAGGGCACAAGATCGTAGCTGAGGTATCAAGCTAAACGTCGAAGTCCAAGCGGAACTACTAGTGAGACTGAAGTCTCTCTGCAAAAACATAAAATAGGCAAACGTGAGTACAAATGTACCCAGCAAGACTTACATCAGATCTATCTACACATGCATCATTATCAACAAAGGGGATGGTGGAGTTTGACTGCAGCAAGCCAGCTTTGACTCGGTGGCTATCCTGAACTACGACTGCAAGTAACTCTTTTGAAGTGGCGCACACGAGTCCACATATTCACCATATCAATACACCACTATGGATCCGCTCCCGTCTCCCTATGAGAACGCCATTCATAGCACTCACGCTTATCTTGCGTATTTTTAGAGTATCCACTTTCACTTGTCTATGAACTGATATAAGCAACCCAGAAGTCCTTTTCCGCGGACACGGCTATTCGAATAGATGATGTTAACCCTGCAGGGGTGTACTTCTTCATACATGTTTCCACCACTTAGCGTCTGCACACGACATGTGCTTGGCAGACTTCAAGCGAAAGCCGACGTGGGTGTAGACCACGACCTACCTAAACACTCAAGTCTCTAGTCCAGGTTTATCGCCTATTCGGGTTCCATCCATGAGGAGATCCGGCCGGAGTTTCGCTCACAGCCCCAAACGATGTGAACAGGGTTCCCGAGATACCAAACGGGCATCCGGTACACCGTGCCACGTACCTACCGCATCACAGCCCACCCCTACGGTCAGCGCTGTCCACGGCCTCCAGTAAGCTACAAACACAGAAACTACTTGCAACTCCTGGACAGAGGACTAGGGTGAATAAGAAGTCGAGCGGGGTCATATTTCAGGGCCCAATGTATGGTAGTAGCTGAATCATGGATCACAAACACAGAACTCAGTTCCTGAGGACGGCTGCAATGAGACAACCCACCATGTACTCCTACATGGCCTCTCACCGCTACCTTTACCAAATCGTGTTCACACACTTAGCTCACACACAGTAGGACATGTTCACACGCCTCTGATTCATCCCCGATGAATCAGACCTGACTCAACTCTAAGCAGTAGCAGGCATGACAAACAAGCATGAATGAGTAGGCACAACAGGGCTCAAACAACTCCTACTCATACTAGTGGGTTTCATCTATTTACTGTGGAATGACAGGTCATGCAAAGGATAAAGGGGTTCAGCTACCGCAGCAAGTAACAGATGAATCGTTGTTGTCCTAATGCAGTAAAAGAGAGCAGGAGCGAGAGAGTAGGATTGTATCGGAATGAACAAGGGGGTTTTGCTTGCCTGGCACTTCTGAAGATAGCATTGAGTCTTCATCAGTGTCAACGATCGCATCATCGGTATCACGTCTATCGAGAGGGGACAATACCGGCAACACAGAAAGGAACACGATCAATGCAATGCACAATATGATGCATGATCATGACATGGCAAAATGAATGTGTTTTGGGCTAATGCAACTAGCAACAGATTAAATGAAGTTGGTTTGAATACAAGATTCAAATTCAAACTCCACATGTGATTATTCAGATGCCATTTAATTGATTTGTGCTAAACAACACCTATGAGTTGTTCTAACATGCATGAAAATGGTACAGATGGATTCCTTGAATTTTTTTGATAATTTTTCATATATAATTTATTTAATTTGGAGTTACGGTTGATTTTCTATGAATTTTAGAAGTTGATACAATTTTCTGGAATTTCCTGATTATTTTTAAATCCAGAAAATACTTATTGCGTCAGCCCCACGTCACAGTGACGTCAGCAGGTCAACTGGGCGCCCCAGGTCAAACCTGACGTGTGGGGGCCACACGTCAGTGACACAGGAGCTAATCCCGGTCAAACCCAGCGCTAACTGGGGTTTGACCAGGGGTGGGGCCCACAGTCAGTGGCTTAGGGGGTTAGTTAGTGCGTCATTAGTGGCTAATGACAGCGCCACGTCACTGGCCACCGGAGTTCGGCCGGCGGTGACCCGAAACGCGGCGGAAGTTCACCGGGGTTGCGCTACGGGCGGCGGCTGGACGCGCGAAGGGCACCAGAAGGTAGCCCGTGCCCGTGCACATCTAGGGGGGCCAATGGGAGGTGCGGGGGTGGCCGGGGTTCGCCGGAGTGGAGCCCGAGGCGGCGGCCGGAGCTCGGGCCAGCGCGACGCGGTGGCTGCAGCGCGTTAGCCGGAGAGCAGAGGAGCGCGTCGGGACCCTGGGAACCTGGAGAGCACGCGGGAGCTACTGGAGCGAGCGGAAGAGCTCCGGGGCGCGAGGTTCGCCGGCCATGGCGATGGCCGGAGCTCGGTGCTTGCGGGGACGGCAGCTACGGCATGAGAACGAGCAGGGGGTCAGAGGGGAAACGGAGTGGAGCTCACAGGGGTTGCGACGGTGGCCTCGGGGAGCTCGGGGAGGCACCGGAGCCGACGAATTTGACGAGGATGGCCGGCGGTCCCGAGGTTGAAGAAGACATCGAGGGCGGTGTTGCGGCACGTCTGGGGCCTCGTGGCTCGTTGAGGAGGTAGAGGGAGGACCGGCGGAGCTTCCTGGGGCGTCGGTGAGCCGTGGGGTGGCCGGTAGCCACGGTGGCTCTCGTCGGTGGCGGCGGCTCCGTTCGGGGAGGGGAACAGAGGAGGGGGGAGAGTGTTCGGGGAAGAGAGAGGGAGCAGC
>NC_041387.1:167324651-167379538 GCF_002162155.2 Triticum dicoccoides | reverse complement strand
CTCGTTGAGGAGGTAGAGGGAGGACCGGCGGAGCTTCCTGGGGCGTCGGTGAGCCGTGGGGTGGCCGGTAGCCACGGTGGCTCTCGTCGGTGGCGGCGGCTCCGTTCGGGGAGGGGAACAGAGGAGGGGGGGAGAGTGTTCGGGGAAGAGAGAGGGAGCAGCGAGGGAGGAAGAGGGGCGAGGGGACACGAGGCGTGACGGGGAGGCTCGGGAACGCCTCGGTGGAAGCAGGAGGTGGCCGAGGCGGCATCGGCGCTCGCCACCGAGCTGCTTCGGTGCGAGGGGAGGAAGATGACAAGGGGGAGGAGGTGGGCTGGGCCGGCCAGGTGGGGGAGCTGGGCCGGCTCTGGTGGGCTGCACGGGTAAGGCCAGGTACTTCCTTCTCTCTCTCTCTCTTATTTCTATTCTATTTTATATTTTTCTTTTGTTTTTGTTTTATTTAATTCTTTTGCCACTGTTTTGAATTAAAAAATAATAATTCAAACAATGCCAAAGCTCCTCTGAATATTTTATATTGCTAGATGGACTTTTCCAAAAGCTTATAAAATATTTCAGGGGGTATTTGAAATTATATTCTAATTATATGAATATAATTCAAATTCAAATAGCTAATGAATTAAATCCAAAGTCCCAAAAATAAATCCTTAAAAATGTTCAATATTTTGGTTGGGACCAGGACCCTTACCAAAAATTATCAAACATTTAGGAAGAGCCTTTTGGAGCAATGAATGAGATTTCTAGGGTTTTTGCCCCTCTTTTATTTAGGGTTTTGAGGCTTCCAATATTCCTCAATTCAAGTTTCAAAAATATAGACATGATGCACACATGAAGCTAACCTAGAGCAATGCCTGAAGCTAGGGATGTGACACTATGGCCGAGGAGGAGGAAGAGGCGGAGGACGATTGGACGACCGGGGCCCTCGCCAAGGGTGGCGCGATCGGCCTCGCAAGAATCGCTGGCAGGACCAGCCTCGCGAGGGGGCTTGGAGGGATCAGCCTAGTGAGGACCGCCTGCAAGGCAACGCAGGCCTTCCTCCTCTGCCACCACCACCAAGAAGGAATGACGACCCTCAGCGGGACGAGGGGGCTGGGGGCTTCCAGGAGCCGCGTGCTATCGCTTGCATCTTGGGCGGTGCCCAAGCCCCAGCCTCTCAGCGCATCTTCAAGCAGTTTGCTCGCGAGGTGAATGCAGTCCTCCCCAAGCTCGAAGCCACGCGCCCTCTCAGGTGGTCCACGTGCACCATCACATTCAGCTCAACGGATCAGCTCAAGTGTGCGGCAATAGCCGGTGTCCTCCCAATGCTTTGTTCCCTAGTCATCAGCAATGTGCAAGTTACCAGGACCCTCATCGATGGCGGCGCAGGACTCAATGTCCTATCCATCGAGACGTTCAACAATCTCCAAGTGTCATATGACCAGCTTCAGCCGACCAAGCCTTTCTCAGGAGTCACTGATGGTTCCACCACCCCGATAGGGCAGGTCCGCCTCCCTGTCACCTTTGGACAGTGCAAGAACTACCGTATTGAGCTCATCGACTTCGACATTGCCCACATTCGCCTGCCGTACAATGCCATCCTCGGGTATCCAGCCCTGGCCAAGTTCATGGCAGTGACTCGCCATGGTTACAATGTCCTCAAGATACCGGGAAGCGACGGAGTCATCACAGTCCCTTGCGAAGAAAAGGATGCGGTGTGCTCTCTCGAGCGTGCCTTCCAAGCCGCATCAGTTGAGGACCCAGACAGCAAGAGTTGGAACCTTCCCGAGGCAGCTCCCAAGAAGAAGAAGACATCACCCAGCTCAAGGCCTCAGGAGGTAGGCACCTCCGGAGGCACCGCACCGAGATCTGCGCCCGTCCAAGGGGCGCCTCCCTCCGTCGCATAGGAAGGCGCACCCGGCGCCCTCCTTGGGCAAGGCTCGGGGGCTCTCTCCTGGAGGGCCACTGCTTTGCCAAGATCACGAGGGAGGCGCTCGGGCACCACCTGGAGGCGTGCTTCGTGGCATGTTTCCCTCAAGAAGGCATGAGGCAAGGAGGGCCCAACCCTCAGGAGTTCATCACCAAGGTCACTCAGGAGCTGCAGGAGTCGAGAGTCATACGCGGCGACCGCCGCCTACCCTGTGTAGCTCCTCATCTAGGCGAGGATGGCGGGCTGCGCATCTGCATCGACTACCCAGGGCTCAACCGAGTTGCGTCTCAGGAGCATTTCTGGCCTTCGTGCGTGGGACACTGTGAGGGTCCACCGCACAACTACGTTTGCATGCCTTTCGGCCTGCCGAACACGGCTGCTGCTCACCAGCGCCTAATGAGGAGCACTCTGGAGGCTCGGGTGGCCAGGCACCGCGCGTTCCTGGAGGAGATGGAGATGGACCTTGAGGAGCCGCCCAGACCTCCAGAGCCTCCCGAGGCTCAGGGCTCCGAAGGCTCGTGAGGATTGGCTTCTTCACCGCGCATCGTCAGCTACTCCAACACTCGCTTTGCAATGATATCAGGTGACATCTTTCGAGTTTCATTTCAGCTGGGAGCGCCCTCAGGGCTGCATCATTCCCAGGTCACGTGGGTCCGTCCCTGCGGCATGTATCCGTTTTGCTTATCTCTTTAGCTTACCTTGTTGGGGGCGCCCCTCGGGCTGCATCAACCCCAAGCCGCTCGGGCCTGACCCAGTGGCATGTGTATTTCTTGCATCTATCCAAGTTGATTTGCTCTTTTCGATTAACCTGCCTATGATAATCGCCTGCTCAATTGACACCTACCTTTGGAGACGCTCGCTCTGGCACGGCGCTTGTGCATGGTTCCGTCGCTGCAACATCGACAAATCTGAGTGGTTTACAGGGTCCACCTAAGGAATAATGTGGGGGGCATCGCGAGCTCTCTCTTACCCGTGTGATTTGCTTGCGCATTAAAAGGGGGCGCCTGGGCATCGCGACTCAGGGGCTCTTATTGGCTCTCCAGCCCTCACCCCTGGCCTTGTCCACGGCATCGCGACCTGGCATACCAGCGGCGACTGAGCTCGCTCGAGGGCCGGGACCTAAGGACATAGAGGACGAAGGAGAGTGCGGGGAAGAGAGGAGAAGCTCACGAAGGCCTGACCCAGTGACATCTTAGCTGCCGACACGCAGGTCTGGCACCTCGCTAAGGAATGGCTTTGAGCTCTCGAGATAAGTCACGCTCCTGGAACAGCTAATCAACGCAACACCAAACCCTCACTTAATGCGGCTCTGTGATGGCGACATTGCCTTCCTTTCTCGCACAACGGCGGCTGCTTGAGCACTAAAGGGGACCTCCTGAGCATCGCGCCTCAGGGGCTCTTACTGGACCTCGGGCCGCTCACCTCCTGGCCTTGACCACGGCATCACGACCTGGCATACCAGCGACCGTTGAAGCCTGCCTGGGGTCCGGGGCCTGTTAGCGTAGAGCATCAAGCCGTCGCGAGGTTAGAAAGGGGGAACCGAGCCGAGACAGGACAAGCATCTTGCACCACTTCGCGATAAGGATGATATCAACAAAAGACATTGCAGATGCTTTACATGCCCCCACGGGGTATTTCCTTGATTCCTCGCAGGGAACAAAAGGTGCTTGTCGGTGTCAAAACCGGTGGATCTCGGGTAGGGGGTCCCGAACTATGCGTCTAGGCGGATGGTAACAGGAGACGAGGGAGACGATGTTTTTACCCAGGTTCGGGCCCTCTTGATGGAGGTAAAACCCTACGTCCTGCTTGATTAATATTGATGATGTGGGTTACAAGAGTAGATCTACCACGAGATCAAGGAGGCTAAACCCTAGAAGCTAGCCTATGGTATGATTGTTGTTCGTCCTATGGACTAAGGCCATCCGGTTTATATAGACACCGGAGAGGGCTAGGGTTACACATAGTCGGTTACAAAGGTAGGAGATCTACATATCCGTATCGCCAAGCTTGCCTTCCACGCCAAGGAAAGTCCCATCCGTACACGGGACGAAGTCTTCAATCTTGTATCTTCATAGTCTTGGAGTCCGGCCGATGATGGTAGTTCGGCTATCCGGACACCCCCTAGTCTGGGACTCCCTCAGTAGCCCCTGAACCAGGCTTCAATGACGACGAGTCCGGCGCGCATGTTGTCTTCGGCATTGCAAGGCGGGTTCCTCCTCCGAATAATTTATAGAAGATTGTGAACACCAGGATAGTGTCCGGCTCTGCAAAATAAATTCCACATACAACCGTAGAGAGAATAATATTACACAAGTTCAATCTGCTGACGTATTTTGTGGCGTAATGTCACACCACTACCAAGCCTTCAAATTGTTTTTATTGTTCCATCTCAGCGCGTTTAGCGAGGCGGTTTCCTTGGCACGTCTTGTCGAAGCAGAGATCATGTTCCCCTTATTCCGGGATTCCCATCAATACGGACGTGGGTAACCCAACCGCGCCATTGATTGCGGCACTTGGGAGATAAGCGAGTTTTATCAGGCCGGTGGGGACGCATGTTTCCGTCCGCCCATATAAGGGGATAAAGATCCAACCTTTTTACCTGCGCCTTCTTCCTCCTTGGCTTATCCATCTCTGCGAACTCGAGCTAGAGCCCAAGCCCGCACATCTCACCTCAACCCTCTCCAAATATGTCCGGAGCGGGAGGCAAGTGGATGGCCTCCTCCGTCACGGAGGGGCATATCCAGAAGCTGCGCAGCGCCGGATACTTGTTCAGCGACATCGCGCATCGGCTCCCCAATGAGGGAGAGCTCATCCCCACCCCCAGGCCCCATGAGAGGGTAGTATTCCATCCCCATTTCCTCCGGGGACTGGGCTTCCCACTTCATCCCTTTGTCCGGAGGCTCATGTTCTACTATGGCCTGGATTTCCATGATCTGGCCCCAAATTTTATTCGTGGCTAGAGGGCACCTTTGTGGAAACCATCAAGGGGTAGCAATCGGGGTGGTTCTACATCACCGAGCCGCGTGATCCCGAATGGGCAGCGGCCCCCGAATTTAGATCTGGCATCCCCACACGGCTCACCTCCTGGAAAGAGAGCGGCCGGATTTGGGGCGATTCGGAGGAGCTGACCGGACTCCAAGCCTGCGTCCAAAAGCTGGTGGACAAGAAGCTCAAGCTTGTCAACGTAGTCCAGGTCATGCTCATCCGCCAGATTCTCCCGTGCCAACAACGGGGCTTCAATATGTGGGAGTTCGATCCGGCGCAGCACCAGACTCTGAATGGGCTCTTCGACACTTCGTACGAAGAGGTCTGGAAGGTGTTGTTCAAGGGCGCCGAGGCTCCCGCATCCGCTACCGAAGATCGTGGATTCAGCTCGTAGCGTCCAGCTGACGAGGTAAGTGATATTGTCCTTTACGGGACGCTTGTTATTCATAGTTTGACTCTATGCGGGATCTAAACTCCCTTTCCTTTGACAGGACTGGCTGAAGAAGGCCGCACAGGCTATCTGTCCGGCCCCATTGCCAGAGGACCCAGCTGACGCCCGCCTAACGGGGCTGCTGGCTCTGGCACCCCACGTGGTGCCGGAGAAGAAGGCCAAGAAGAAGGCCACGGGGACTCGGAAGAGTTCCTATTTTCAGGTGCTATCGGACGATGAATCCGAGGCCGACTCCTCCCACCAAGGCGAGGATGAGAAGAATAAATCCTCTCCCCCAGCGGGGGGAGGGAAGAAAAGGAAGGCCTCCCCAACAAGGGAGGCCGAAGGGTCCAAGAGGGGAAAAACTCTTCCCCCGGACTGTTCCGCCAACGCCAGTGACGACGACGAGGACTGGCCTCCAAGGGCCAAGCCTCTGGCAAGATCGTAAGTATCCGGACTCCCGAATAACTTCAAGGTTTTTGTTTTCCGCCACATTATGTCTTTCTAATGCCGCATACAACCCTGCAGTCCGCCTAAGGATGATCTCCCCACTTCGTCGAGCGGGTCCTTAGGGGCGTCGGATATGGATTCTCTTCCGACTGCCTCCACCCCCCGTGATGCGGACGATGCCGAGGTGGGATCCCAGGAAGGGACCCACCAGGAGGAGAGGGCCCCGGAGGTGTCGCAAGACAACCTCCCGGACTTTGCACCGGACTCAGCCCCGGAACCCATAGTGGCTCCGGAGTCCGGTGGGCGACCCCTTTGTAAGAAGGGCAAGACCGCGACGCCGGCTGCCTCCGTCCAACCGGAGCTGCCGGATAATTTGCTGGAGGCGCTCAACGGCGCCTCCATCAAAGAGAAACACCACACTATTATGAGTGCGGTGATTCAGAAGGTTCAGCTCGCCAAGAGCGGGCTGACCGAAGCCTGCAGCAGCCTTCTAACAGGCTTTGAGGTAAGAATTTCAATATATGTAAAATGGTACCGCATAGACAGTAGCCCCTGATGCTCGGTTCGGTGTTCGGAAAGAAAAGCCGGACTGAGGATCTTTAGAAAGATAAACGCAGGAGTCATGAAAATATGTCAATATGGGATTGCAGGCTGTGCTGCTGACCTCTGCCGCACTGACTGCGGAGGTCAAAACTTTGAAGGAAAACCTCGAGCGGTCCGAGAACGAGCTCGGCCATGCCAAGAAGCAGCTCGAGGAAAAAGAAGGTGAGTAATACCTTATGAAAATTGTACCTTACAGAAAAGGATTTGGTTGCAAGAAAAATGACAAGGATAACTGGGGTATTGCAGGGGCCACTAACGAGGTGGCGACCCTGAAGGAGGCGGTGGCCGTGGCCGAACGCAATGCGGCTGCGGAGCGCACCGAGCGAGAGAAACAGGAGGCACGGGTGGCGGAGGTACAGCAAGAGCTCCAGGATCTCGTGAGGAAACATGAGAGCCTGGAGCGTGACTCGAAGACTCGAGAGTCTGAGCTTGCAACGGCTCTTGAGAGTGCCAAAGCCGCTAAGGCCGAAGCCTACAAGGCCCTCCAGGAGATAGAGGCGGTGAAGAAAATAGCAGCGGGTAAGGCACTTTTCATGCAAAGTAAGCATGTGAGTGTTAATTACCTGTCGCTTACCCGAATTCGGAGCTCTCCAGGAGCATTCGCAGATCTTCGCCGCAGCGTGTCCGATGCTGCCACATTCTACCGGGCCGAGGAGGGGAGCTCAATGGAGAAGGTCTTCTGGTCTCAGTATGCTGAGGCCGGACATCCGGTGCCCCTTAGCGACCAGCTGAAGCAGCTAGTCGAGCTCCACAAGGCGGCCGAACAGGCCATGAAGGGCCTCATAGTTCGGCTGTGCCCTAAGGAGGCTATGCCTGGGAGCTACTTCGGCCTGGTGCGGCGGCTGGTGGACGCGTGCTCGTGGGTTGAAGTTATCAAGCATTCCGCCTGTATCGAGGGTGCGCGTCGGGCCCTTGCCCGCGCAAAGGTGCACTGGGGCAAGATGGATGCCCAGAAGCTTGTGACGGACCCCCCACCAGAGGGCAAGGAGCATCGCACGCCCGAGATGTATTATAGGAGTGTGCTGAAGGGCGCCCGCACTATTGCGGGTGAGTGCTCCAAAGATGTAATATTTGAGTAGACTCGCATTTTGTTATCATGTGCGCTGAAAACTTGGTTCATATGCGCTAAGCAACGCTTGTTAATTTAAAATATTACCTTCTGTGCGGCTGTTTATCAAATCTGAGAGATGGCAAGTCGTCGGCTTCAGCCCCCATGCCACGAGTGCTGGGGTGTTCGGGATAAACTCGAGTGCTCTTGTTCCCATTTTTGGGTCCATCTAGGGAGGCGCTCAACACAACGAACAAGGCAACCGGACTTATAATGCTTGAACACTCTCACTTAGCCATAGAATTCTATAATTTTAAATTTCGGCGAAGCCCCTAGTTTTTGGAAGGCCGAATTTGGGGCGCTATCCACGCCTTGGCCGGACAGAATCCGGCTCCTCGCTCGAAGCGGCATAAGTCTTTAGGGACTTGCAAAGAACCTCTCGAACAGCGACCAGCTCTCGCCTCATCATAACGGTCAGTTTTAGCTTTCTCCACTGAGGCGTTAACCCAGCTCAACTGGGGCACAATCGCAGTGGTTCTCCCAGTGCTACCTTAGCCGATAAAACGGAATGTAAGGTACCAAAACATGGGAGCCGGGCAAACCCAACTATTGACCCAAGAACATGATTCGGAGCCGATGCATATAATGCTATAAGTTCGGGGTGCCGCACTTGTGAAAGTGTTCGGACTTATCACACCATAATGCGGGAAACATAAGCCCCTGGTGTATTTAGCCATACCAAAACGTACGGATGCAACATGTCATAGATGAACATATGTGTAAGAAAGAAATGCAATTAGAAGCAAAAATGTGCTGCATTGCTTTATTCAAAGAAAAACTGCTGTAAGTGCAGGACAATACAAGTGGTGCGGTAAGCAAGGGATGGGACTGTTTAACATGTCCCCCTCCGGGGGTAGGCTACGGAATAATGCATAAAACAGATTTAATGCTCATAATGGAGACCACCTGGATTTTCATTGTAGCCTTTCTCCTTCCCTGGCTGTTGTATCGTGGGTTCGGCATGTCTGCTGCCGGACAAGGCCTCTGACGAACGGAGTCCTGTGGGTAAAAAGTAAAAGGAAAAGAAAAAGAATCGACGCACTTAAGAGCCCTTGGTGCGGTTGAGCCGCAGTTTGGGCTTATCGTGGTCGAGCCCCTTGCCCCATGCCCATGATATCTTCAGAGCGTAATGGAGTACACGAAGGGTCTGTCTTAATGTTTTACAGGGGCTGGGGTTGGGGCCGCACTGCTACGCGTGCTCGGAACGTGCCAGCTGGTCATGTTGTAGGTTACTCCGGGCACGCTTAGCTGTGTCCGGCCGCTTAGCAGCCGGACTCGAGAATTGCCTTAAAAGGCTGCTTTGTACTTCTGCCGCGAGAGCCGCTGTATGTTCCTCCGTTCGGAGGGAGCGTTCAGTGTTTCCGTTGACCGTGATGACTCCTCTAGGGCCTGGCATCTTGAGCTTGAGGTATGCATAGTGTGGCACCGCGTTGAACTTTGCGAACGCGGTACGTCCGAGCAAGGCATGATAGCCGCTGCAGAACGGGACTATATCAAAGATTAATTCCTCGCTTCGGAAGTTATCCGGGGATCCGAAGACCACTTCCAGTGTAACTGAGCCTGTACAATTGGCTTCTACACCTGGTATGACGCCTTTAAAGGTCGTCTTGGTAGGTTTAATCCTTGAGGGGTCTATGCCCATTTTGCACACCATGTCCTGATAAAGCAGGTTTAGGTTGCTACCGCCGTCCATTAGGACTCTGGTGAGATGAAATCCATCGACGATTGGGTCTAGAACCAATGCGGCGAACCCACCATGGCGAATGCTGGTGGGGTGGTCCCTTCGGTCAAAGGTGATCGGGCAAGAGGACCATGGATTGAACTTCGGGGCAACTGGCTCCATCGCGTATACATCCCTGAGTGCACGCTTCCGCTCCCTTTTGGGTATGTGCGTGGCATATATCATGTTCACCGTCCGCACCTGTGGGGGGAAACCCTTCTGTCCTCTATTGTTAGGCGGTCGGGTCTCTTCCTCGTCGTCGCTATGTAGCCCCTTGTCGCTGTTTTCGGCAATTAACTTGCCTGCCTTCTTGAACACCCAACAGTCCCTATTGGTGTGGTTAGCTGGCTTTTCAGGGGTGCCATGTATCTGGCACAAGCGGTCGAGAATTCGGTCCAAATTGGACGGACCCTGAGTTGTTCTTTTGAATGGGTTTTTCCGTTGACCGGGTTTAGAGCCTCGGAATCCGGCATTGACTGCCGTATCCTCACTGTTATCGCCGTTAATGCAGCGTTTGTTTTTGTTGCGACGCGACCTGCCACTACGGTCCTTGATATCCGAACTGCCAGAATTTTTGTTGAGGTTGTTGCTGCGTGCTAGCCAGCTGTCCTCACCCGCACAGAAGCGGGTCATGAGTGATGTAAGGGCTGTCATGGATTTCGCCTTTTCCTGTCCTAGGTGCCGGGTAAGCCACTCGTCGCGGATGTTATGCTTGAAGGCCGCGAGTGCCTCGGCATCCGGACAGTCGACGATTTGGTTTTTCTTGGTTAAGAACCGTGTCCAGAATTGTCTGGCCGATTCGTCTGGCTGCTGAATTATGTGGCTTAGGTCATCTGCATCTGGTGGTCGCACGTACGTGCCTTGGAAGTTATCGAGGAATGCGGCTTCCAGGTCCTCCCAACTCCCGATTGACTCTGCTGGCAAGCTGTTAAGCCACTGTCTGGCTGGTCCTTTAAGTTTGAGTGGGAGATATTTGATGGCGTGGAGATCGTCTCCGCGAGCCATGTGGATGTGGAGGAGATAGTCCTCGATCCAGACCGCGGGGTCTGTTGTGCCATCATAAGATTCAATATTGACGGGTTTAAACCCTTCTGGGATTTGATGATCCATTACCTCATCTGTGAAGCACAGTGGGTGTGCGGCGCCTCTTTACTGGGCGATATCGCGACGGAGCTCAAAAGATCTTTGTCTGTTGTGTTCTGCCCGGCCGGACTTACTGTGTCCGGGGTGACGGTGATCATCACATATCGTGGGGCGCCCACGTGATCCATAGATCGATCTTGATTGTATTGCCTTATCCTCCAATATGTCTCGCGGGTCCGGAGTGTTCCCCTGTGGCCTTGTGCTTTTCGAGCGATGCCGGGGTACGGGTCTAGTGAAGGGCCTTGAGGCCTCTCTGTCGCGACCATGGGGTGGTCGATCAGCCGTATTGTCTCCTGGTGAAGCGGGATCATATGCCTCCACCTCTAATCGGGGGAGCAGCTTACGTTTGGGGTAGCTTTTGGAGGGGCGTTCGAGTTCATGCTCTTCGGCCGCGAGGACTTCGGTCCATCTGTCGGCTAGCAGATCTTGATCAGCTCTAAGCTGCTGCTGCTTTTTCTTGAGGCTGTTTGCCGTGGCCATAAGCCTGCGTTTGAAACGCTCCTGTGGGATAGGATCCTCAGGTACGACGAATTCGTCGTCGTCGAGGCTTGCCTCGTCTCCGGAGGGAGGCATATAGTCCTCTACCTCTTCTTCGGCCGCTCTCTCATGAGGACTGGCGTCCCCCTCCTCCTTTGCTGGATCTTGCTGGAGTGGGTTGTCTTTGGCGCTATCTGGTGTATTTTTGTCTCCGGTGCCGGAATCCTCATTCTTGCTATGGCGGGATTTAGAGCGGCGCCGCTGATGCCGGCGCTTGGGCTGTTTCTTGGAGGGGTCATCCTCCGGTATTCCTTCGTCGTTCCCATCCTTTGGGATATCCATCATGTATATGTCGTATGAAGAGGTGGCTTTCCAGTGCCCGGTGGGTGCTGGTTCTTGGTCGTCTCCGGCATCGTCGTCCATACCATCGATGTCCTCAGAGTCGTAATCTAGCATGTCAGTTAGATCGTCGACAGTGGCTACCAAGTGGGTGGTGGGTGGGCTCTGAATTTCTTCGTCGTCCGCATCCCAACCGTCCTAGCCGCAGTCCGGCCAGGCCTCTCCTGATAACGAGAGGTACTTTAGCGAACTCAAGATGTCGCTAAAAGGTGAGTGTTGAAAGATGTCCGCCGCGGTGAACTCCATGATCGGCGCCCAATCGGATTCGACTGGAGGGGGCGCGGGAGGTCTGGAGTCCAGCAAGGAGTCCGGCACCTCGGAGTCACGAGCTTCATGAGGGACAAGATCGGTGTTCGGCTCTATCGCCGTAGAGGTTGCAGCCCCCGAGGCGGTGTCTAGCCATCCATCCTTGGTCTGCGCAGCCGGCTCTGAGTCGAAGATCGGAGCGGGTTCGAGTGCGGCCTCCAGGGTACTGTCCGGCTGCAGAGCTAAATCATGCCCATCGTGACAGTACGGCACGCTCGGCTGTGGCTCGAATCCGTCGAGGATCAAGTCCCCGCGGATGTCAGCTGTGAAGTTCAAACTTCCAAATCTGACCTGACGGCCAGGGGCGTAGCCTTCGATCTGCTCCAGCTGGCCAAGCGAATTGGCCCGTAGTGCGAAGCCGCCGAATACGAAGATCTGTCCGGGGAGGAAGGTCTCACCCTGGACTGCATCGTCGTTGATGATCGAAGAAGCCATCGAGCCTATCGGTGATGACACAGAGGAACTCTCAATGAAAGCACCAATGTTGGTGTCAAAACTGGCGGATCTCGGGTAGGGGGTCCCGAACTGTGTGTCTAGGCGGATGGTAACAGGAGACGAGGGATACAATGTTTTTACCCAGGTTCGGGCCCTCTTGATGGAGGTAAAACCCTACGTCCTGCTTGATTAATATTGATGATGTGGGTTACAAGAGTAGATCTACCACGAGATCAAGGAGGCTAAACCCTGGAAGCTAGCCTATGGTATGATTGTTGTTCGTCCTATGGACTAAGGCCATCTGGTTTATATAGACACCGGAGAGGGCTAGGGTTACACAGAGTCGGTTACAAAGGTAGGAGATCTACATATCCGTATCGCCAAGCTTGCCTTCCACGCCAAGGAAAGTCCCATCCGGACACGGGATGAAGTCTTCAATCTTGTATCTTCATAGTCTTGGAGTCCGGCCGATGATGGTAGTTCGGCTATCCGGACACCCCCTAGACCGGGACTCCCTCAGTGCTAATCCTAAGGAGCCCTAGCTACACACGCTTCCACGGTCGACGACGTCATCAACAGTGGGCCACGAGGGGCCGACGCCAACCCCATCTAGATCAGCCGCGTTGGCAGCCTGGCGCAGCAACTCTACTACGGGCGCGGCACGAGCTCGAGGGCTCGTAGCTGTCGTCGCTCGTCTCCGGAGTCACCAGAAGCTCGGGAGAGTCGCTGGACCCTCCGGCATCTCTGTTGCTGCCAGAGGAGCTGCTGATGAAGCGGGTGGTGGGCCTAGCCCTTGCCACTTCGACGCCCCGGCCGCCTTCCCTGGGGCAGCACTCCAGCCGGCGTCATTCCATGTTGAAGACCTTGAAGAGCATCAAGGAGGCACCATCGTATTCGAAATGAATCATGAAGGCGTCCCCTGTTCGGCAGACTCGGGCGATCTCACCCCAGCCTTGGGTCCTGTAGACCTTGCCCAGAGCGACGACCTCAACCTCCGCTCTAGTCGCGGGGGTGCCGTAGTCGGCGTGCTGCAGCCAAAGCTCAAGAGGCCCCCTCGGCGGCATCTTGAAGGCAAAAGAAGGAGGAAGGCGAATCCAGGAGCTTGGAGGCATGGCGGCGTGAAGCACGAGCACGCGAGAGGAGTCTGCGGCATGGACTCCAGGGGTGATGACGCGCACCGCCGTGATTCGACGATGTCGCCGGTGGCGCGGGCGGCGCCGCTCGGTGTCTTCTTCCTTAGGGCCCTCAACCCGGGTGTACAAAGGCAGTGGAAACCCAGGGGGTGGCCGCTCGTACCAAGGCCTCAACATCTCCTTCCAAGCGACCTCGTCACAACGGCCGGGGACCAGCCGCTTCTTCGGTGGGAGCGGGTCGGGCCCCTCTCGGGGGGCCTTTCCTTTCTCCTCGGCTGAGAACCGGTGGATCGGCACCACTGGCATCAAGATGGAGGAGGAGTGAGGAAGAAGGAGCGGAGCAAGAAGATATGGACTACGAGGGCTCACGCCACTCCGTACTTATATTCCAGAGGAGGCTAACCGTCAGCCTCCACGATCGCTGGTAATCATGACTCATTTCTTCATGCAGGGACTCATCAAATCGGGCAGTTGCCGAGGCAGCATGGGGAAGCGGAGGCGCCCACGTCCAATCAACCGCCACGTGGCGACCAAGGCCGCAGGCTGTTGGGGCCCGCGGCGCTCCGCACTTGCCCCTTCGCTTCTCTGCTAAGCCAAGTCCGAGCGCACCTTGGGCCCGGGGGCTATTGTTGGTGTTCTGGGAACAGGGGTCCCCAGACTTGCCTGCCTGCGGCCTACGGCGTGGCTCAAGAGGTGGCCCAGTACGGCCCATCTTAACCTGCTCAAGCACAAGACCCTCGCGAGGGGCCAAGCCTCGCGGGGCGGACAACGAAAGGCTTCCTCAGGAACGGCCTCACCAGGGAGGCTCGCGAGGAGGCGGAGAGATCAAGGCAAGGGTACCTCGCGAGGTGCTCGTGACGCAAGCCATGACGATCGAGACCAGGCGGGCGCCAGGCGGGCGCCGGCCTGTGCAGTGTCCTTGTTTCCTCTTTGGTGCAAAGAAGGCAAGCACAGGCGCGGAGTACCAAGGCATCAAGCAAAGGTTACCATTTCGGTGCAACGAGACCAAGACCAGCAGAAGCAGCAGGACAGAGGTCACCGTGGAGCCCAAGACGATGTCATCGCCAGTGCCTTTGGCAGCCGAAGACCAACTTTAGTCAGGATAACTTGTACTAGATGTTCCCCTTCAAAATGGCCGTTGTTGGCTCCCTTCCCACTCAATATTTGGGAAGAGGACCAGGGCCTCTATATATAGAGATTGCCACCATAGTAGAGAGGCATCTCATCGAGAGCGGATCGAATCCTTCTCAAGCAAACCACCACCACAAGAACACCTCTCGCGAGGTTGTTCTTCCCCTGTACTGTTCATCATCAGCCCCTGAGGCAATCCACCCCACCACGCACTGGAGTAGGGTATTACACCACAATGGTGGCCCAAACCAGTATAAACATTGTGTCCCTTGTGTTGTTCATCATTTAGCTTAGATTCTCAGCGAGGCGTTGGGACGTGGATCGGTAGGGGGAAGATCTTCGCGTGCACCCCAGAGTTTGAACCTTAAGGGTTTTGCCGGAACCCGATATCCAACAGAAGTGTGGAGAGATGCGGAGGAAGGCCTCACACACGACAATGAATGTCGAGATGTTGAGGAAGGAATTGGGGGATAGGTCATGGAAATCTATCCCATAGTAGTACATAAGGCCGCGAACAAATGGGTGGAGGGGAAACCCCAGCCCGATGACGAAATGAGGGAGGAATACAACCCTCTCATGGGGTTCCGGAGTAGAGACGATTTGTCCCGCCGCCGGGAGACGGTGTGCGACCTTCTTGGCCAGGTATCCGGCCTCCCGGAGTTTCTTGATATCCTTCTCCTTGACGGAGGAGGCCATCCACTTGCCTTGCGCTCCGGATGTAGACATGGTTGGAATGCTTTTTGGGCGGCAGAGATGGGTGCCTGGGCGCTGGAGCTCGAGAATGAATGAGCAGAGGAAGAAGAAGGCGTGGGTGAAGGAGGGGAATCCTTATCCCTTTATAAAGGCAGTAAAAATCATGCGCCTCCCCACTTTCCCTAAAGCTTGCTTATTTCCCAAGCGTCGTGTGGATGGCACGGTTGGGTTACCCATACCCTCATTGATGAGAATCCCGTGATAAGGGGACACGATCTCTACTTTGACAAGACGTGCCAATGAAACCACGCCTCAAAATACGGAGGGGCGGGATAAAAACGGTTCAAATAAAGACCGGGCCGTGGTGTGATGTCATGCTATGAGTTGTCAGCAGATTGGACTCGTGGGATACTATACTCTCTATAGTGGTATGTAGAATTTGTTTTGCAGAGTCGGACACGATTCTTATGTTCAAGATCTAATTTGGAGTATTCTGAGAAGGAACCCGCCTTTCAATGCTGAAGACAATCTGCGCGCCAGACTCATCGTCATTGAAGCCTGGTTCAGGGGCTACTAAGGGAGTCCTGGATTAAGGGGTCCTTGGATAGCCGGACTATATGCGTATGCCGGACTGTTGGACTACGAAGATACAAGATAGAAGAGTTCGTCCCGTGTCCGGGTGGAACTCTCCTTTGCGTGGAAGGCAAGCATGGCGGTTAGGATATGAAGATTCCTTTCCCTGTAACCGACTCTATGTAACCCTAGCCCCCTCCGGTGTCTATATAAACCAGAGGGTTTAGTCCATAGGACAAGAACAATCATAATCATAGGCTAGCTTATAGGGTTTAGCCTCTACGGTCTCGTGGTAGATCAACTCTTGTAATACTCATATCATCAAGATCAATCAAGCAGGAAGTAGGGTATTACCTCCATCGAGAGGGACCGAACTTGTGTAAACATTGTTTCCCCCGCCTCCTATTACCATTAGGCTTAGACTCACAGTTCGGGACCCCCTACCCGAGATCCGCCGGTTTTGACACCGACAGGAACCGTCACCTTCTGAAGGTGGCGAGGCAACTATAACCACAATGTCAGCTCTTGCTGCAGTGGGTCAGTACCTGTCCACTAATATTGCCAAAAGCACGTTCCAGCGTAATACTGGGTTGGTTGTTAAGGCACTCTCGTCCAAACTGCCTCATGATAAAGATATGCAAGCTCAAAGCAATGTTGTATATGTGCTCCAGACACAAGTCCATTCCCTAACAGACACCCTTTGTGAAACAAGGAGAGACATTGTTCGATGTCGTCAAGATATGCATGGTTTTGAAACCAGACTATCAGACATTTGCTATGTTGTTCAGGAGTCCAGGAGAAATGAAGGCGAGGGTTATGGTGCTCCATCAGACAGTACAAGAAAACATAACAGTGAGGTCAAATGAACTGAGCTTCTGAACTTCTGGTGGTGCATTTATCTGCTAGTCAGTTAAGTTTTATGCCAACCTTCCTTTTGTTATATAGTTGTAGTTTGTTTTGGTGTGATACAAAATTTGTTCTTAACATGCAGCCACTGGCTGAAGAAAACAGCAAGCCATTTTGTATAGTGTAGGGTGTTCCCTATATTTGCACTGCTGGCGATCTTTGATGCCAAGTGGATGTAATCTGTGCAATCACCTTAATAGCCTAGTGTTAGTTTCGAACTTATTTATTTCCTAGTCTTCTTTTTCCCTGGTTTGCTAGTGGCCGCAACAACCATGGGCCATATATGGGTTGTAGGATCCATGGGTCTCCTACGGGCCGTCGATAAATGGGCCTCCAACAGGATCATAGAATCGGTGGGCCTCAGGCCGTCAGATAAATGGGTTTACATGGGCCGTAAACGGGCGTAATTGGTATCAGCCCAGCACGGCAACGGGCCATTAACAGGCCAGAGGACAGCAAAGGCTTAATTCTGTCACAGGCATAACATGTCGTTAATGGGCCAGAATATAGGACGGGCTGGAAACGGTGCAACGGGTTAACAGGCCAGAAACATGCCAACTCTTGCCATGGGCCGAATTTGGCCAATTAGGGGAATAGGCCAGTAACGGGCCGGAAGTAATCGAGGGCTGGAAAGGAGCCCAAGAACGTATGGTCCGTCAATAGGCCGAAAGCTAATACGGGCTGGAAACGGCCCATGTGAATCACGGGCCGTTAAGGGTACAAAGAAAACTACTTTTCATTATGGGCTAGAGTCACCGTGGGCCTCTAAAGGGCCTAAAGATACGAAGGCTTCATATGGGCCGAAAGACGTCGTGGGCCATACATGGGCCGAAAGTGAAATGGGCTGGTGTTACATTCGACGGCCCACATGATGTTGTTGGGCCGATTTCCATTAGGGACTAACGGGCCGTGAGTTACCGGGCCGTAAAATGGGCTATTTGCAAAGACACCGTTAACAGGCTTTTCATGGGCCAACCCGTTAACTTTTGACCAAGTTAAACGGGCCGGCTTTGTAAGCTAAATGGGCCAGTGGTGGGCCGTGGCACGTGTCGACATATCATAGGCGCCTATCTGACCCACTGACGAGCTGACACGTGTTTCTTCCGGCCAATAAGAATTTTACACGTGGAAATTTCCCGTTGGTCAGGGCTTTTAACGGGTTATCGGATCCAAAACCCGACCCGATAGCTTAACGGTGTTCCGTTATGGTGGATGCCACGTGTCGGTCACCCTTGACGAAAGCACTTCTGTGACGCGCAATTTATCGTCATGGAAGTGGACACTTCCGTGATGATAATTTTGGTAATGTCATGGAACACTTCTACGATAGCACAGGTATGACTATCTTGATTCTACCATAAAATCATCATGGATGTACATGCATGACAAAAAACGAGACCTACTGTGACAAACACTAATCATCACGGAAGTGTACTTTTTTGTCGTGGGGAAGGAGATCGCCTACTTCGTGAAGATCTACCCAAGTGAGGCAAGTCCTTCGTGGGAGATGGCCATTGTGGGATAGACAAGGTTGCTTCTTCGTGGACCCTTCGTGGGTGGAGCCCTCCATGGACTCGCGCAATCGTTACCCTTTGTGGGTTGAAGTCTCCATCAACGTGGATGTACGATAGCACCACCTGTCGGAACCACGACAAAAATCTCCGTGTCTACATTGTGTTTGCCTTCTCCAAACCATTCCCTTTACCTTCATATGCAATGTTTTTACTTTCCGCTGCTACGCTCTTATAATTGCATGTGTAGGTTGATTGCTTGACTTGTGCTAAGTTGCTAAAATCTGGCAAGACTTAAAATTGGGAAAAGGATAGATTTTTATTTGGTCAAGTAGTCTAATCCCCCCCCCCCCCCCTCTTGACCTACTTTCGATCCTACACCTTCCGATGATGTGTGAGTAGTTTACCACATACCTATGAGTCCATAGCTAGTAACTAGATGCTTCTCTCTCTTTGATCTTCAATACAATGTTCTCCTCGATGTTCTTGGAGTTCTATTCGATGTAATCTTCTTTTGCGGTGTGTTTGTTGAGATCTGATGAATTGTGGATTTATGCTCGGATTATCTATGAATATTATTTGAGTCTTCTATGAACTCTTTTATACATGATTAAAATAGCTTTGTATTTCTCTCTGATTTATTGATTTGGTTTGGCCAACTAGAGTGATTTTTCTTGCAATGGGAGAGGTGCTTTGTAATGGGTTCAATCTTGCGGTGTCCTCACCCAATGACAGAAAGGGTAGCGAGGCACGTATTATTTTCGGATATATAAAACCAAAAACCCAAAAATACCTTGCTGCAATTTATTTACCTTTACTTTATTTTGCCTTTTATTTATCTTTTATATCTATCTCTATTAGGTCTCACTCTTGCAAGTGACCGTGAAGGGATTGATAACCCCTTTTTCGCGTTGTGTGCAAGTGTTTGTTAGTTTGTGCAGGTGCATCTATTGGAGACTTGCTTGTTCCTCCTACTGGATTGATACCTTGGTTCTTAACTGAGGGAAATACTTATCTCTACTTTGATGCATCACCCTTTCCTCTTCAAGGGAAATAACAACGCAAGCTCAAGAAGTAGCAGGAAGGATTTCTGGCGCCGTTGCCAGGGAGGATATACATCAAGCCTACCAAGTACCTATCATAAACTCTCATCTCTTGCACTTACATTATTTGCATTTGCCTCTCGTTTTCGTCTCCCCCACTTCTAAAACGCTTTCAGAAAAAACACAAAAATATTTGCCTTCTTTCCGTTTGCCTTTATGTCTTACTTGGTTTGTGTGCTTGTTCGCTTGGCATGATTGTGTGTTTATTGGAAGTCAAAAACAAAGAGCTTATGTATCCTCATCCACTTGCTAATCTTCTTAAAAGATCCAATTATCAAGGGGGGTTTTGCTTGCCTGATCAAGGGGGGTTTTGCTTACCTAAAAGCTCTATGGAGAAGGACAGGTCATCATCGATGTAGTCGTACTGGGTGTTGAAGGAAATATGCCCTAGATACAATAATAAAGTTATTATTTATTTTCTTATTTCATGATAAATTTTTATTATTCATGCTAGAATTTTATTAATCGAAAACTTAGTACATGTGTGAATACATAGACAAAACATATAGTCCCTAGTATGCATCTACTTGACTAGCTCGTTCATCAAAGATGGTTATGTTTCCTAACCATAGACATGTGTTGTCATTTGATGAACGGGATCACATAATTAGGAGAATGGTGTGATGGAAATGACCCATTCGTTAGCTTAGCATTATGATCGTGTTAGTTTCATTGCTACTGTTGTTTTCATGACTTATACAAGTTCCTCAGAGTATGAGATTATGCTACTCCTGAATACCGGAGGAACACTTTGTGTGCTACCAAACGTCACAACATAAATGGGTGATTATAAAGGTGCTCTACAAGTGTCTCCGAAAGTGTTTGTTGGGTTGGCATAGATCGAGATTAGGATTTGTCACTCTGTGTTTCAGAGAGGTATCTCTGGGCCCTCTCGGTAATACTCATCACTATAAGCCTTGCAAGCATTGTGACTAATGAGTTAGTTGCGGGGTGAAGTATTACGGAATGAGTACAGAGACTTGCCAGTAACGAGATTGAACTAGGTATTGAGATACCAATGGTCGAATCTCGGGCAAGTAACATACCGATGACAAAGGGAACAATGTATGTTGTTATGTGGTTTGACCGATAAAGATCTTCATAGAATATGTAGGAACCAATATGAGCATCCAGGTTCCGCTATTGGTTATTGACCGGAGACGTGTCTCGGTTATGACTACATAGTTCTCGAACCCATAGGGTCCGCACGCTTAACGTTCGATGACGATTGGTATTATTAGTTTATGTGATATGATGTACCAAAGGTAGTTAGGAGTCCTGGATGTGATCACGGACATGACGAGGAGTCTTGAAATGGTCGAGATATGAAGATTGATATCTTGAATAACTATATTCGAACACCGGAAGTGTTCCGGAGAAGTTTCGGATAAAACCGGAGTGCCGGAGGGTTACCGAAACCCCCCGGGGAACTAATGGGCCTTATTGGGCCCTAGTGGAGAGAGAGAGGGACCGGCCAGGGCAGACCGCGCGCCCCCTCCCCCTGAGTCTGAATAGGACAAGGAAGGGGGGCGGCGCCCCCCTAGCCTTCCCTCTCTCCCTCTCCTTCCTCCCCCCTCCCTTCCCCAAGTTGGAAACCTACTAGGAATAGGATTCCTAGTAGGAATCCTACTTGGGGCGCACCCTCCAGGGGCTGGCTGGCCTCCCCCCTTGCTCCTTTATATACGGGGGCACGGGAGCACCCTAGAACACACAAGTTGACAATTGTTTTAGCCGTGTGCGGTGCCCCCTCCACATTTACACACCTCGGTCATATCGTCGTAGTGCTTAGGCAAAGCCCTGCGGTGGTAACTTCATCATCACCGTCACCACGCCGCCGTGCTAACAAAATTCTCCCTCGGCCTCAACTGGATCAAGAGTATGAGGGACGTCCCCGAGCTGAACGTGTGCTGAACGCGGAGGTGCCATATGTTCGGTGCTTGGATCGGTTGGATCGCGAAGACGTTCTACTACACATCAACCGCGTTAACTAAATGCTTCCGCTTTCGGTCTACGTGGGTACATGGACACACTCTCCCCTCTCGTTGCTATGCATCACATAGATAGATCTTGCGTGATCGTAGGAATTTTTTTGAAATTACCGCGTTCCCCAACAGTGGTATCAAAGTCAGGTCTATGCGTAGATGTTATATGCACGACTAGAACACAAAGAGTTGTGGGCGATAATAGTCATACTGCTTACCAGCATGTCATACTTTGATTCGGCGGTATTGTTGGATGAAGCGGCTCAGACTGACATTGCGCATACACTTACGCGAGACTGGTTCTACCGACGTGATTTGCACATAGGTGGTTGGTGAATGTCTGCTTCCCCAACTTTAGTTGAATCGAGTGTGGCTATGCCCGATCCTTGTTAAAGGTTAAAACAACACACTTGACGAAAAATTGTTGTGGTTTTGATGCCTAGGTAAGAACGGTTCTTGCTAGAAGCCCGTAGCAGCCACGTAAGACTTGCAACAACAAAGTAGAGGACGTCTAACGTATTTTTGCAGGGCTTGTTGTGATGTGATATGGTCAAGCATGATGTGATATAAATTGTTGTATGAGATGATCATGTTTTGTAACAAACTTATCGGCAACTGGCAGGAGCCATATGGTTGTCGCTTTATTGTATGCATGCAATCGCCATGTAATTGTTTTACTTTATCACTAAGCGGTAGCGGTAGTCATAGTAACAATAGGTGGCGAAACGACAATGATGCTACGATGGAGATCAAGGTGTCGCTCCGGTGACGTTGGAGATCATGACGATGCTTCGGTGATGGAGATCATGAGCACAACATGATGATGGCCATATCATGTAACATATTTTGATTGCATGTGATGTTTATCCTTTATGCATCTTATTTTGCTTAGAACGTCTGTAGCATTATAAGATGATCCCTTACTAAATTACAAGGTACAAGTGTTCTCCCTGAGTATGCACCATTGCTACAGTTCATCATGCCAACACACCATGTGATGATCGGGTGTGATAAGCTCTACGTTCACATACAACAGGTGCAAGCCAGTTTTGCACACGTAGAATACTCGGGTTAAACTTAACGAGCCTAGCATATGTAGATATGGCCTCAGAACACTGAGACCGAAAGGTCGAGCATGAATCATGTAGTAGATATGATCAACATAGTGATGTTCACCATTGAAAACTACTGCATCTCACGTGATGATCGGACATGGTTTAGTTGATTTGGATCACGTGATCACTTAGATGATTAGAGGGATGTCTATCTAAGTGGGAGTTCTTAAGTAATATGATCAATTGAACTTTAATTTATCATGAACTTAGTACCTGATAGTATTTTGCATGTCTATGTTGTTGTAGATCAATGGCCCGTGATACCGTTCCTTTGAATTTTAATGCGTTCCTAGAGAAAGCTAAGTTGAAAGATGATGGCAGCAACTACACGGACTGGGTCCGTAACTTGAGGATTATCCTCATTGCTGCACAGAAGAATTACGTCCTAGAAGCACCGCTAGGTGCCACGCCTGCTATAGATGCTATTGATTACGTTAAGAATGTCTGGCAGAGCAAAGCTGATGACTACTCGATAGTTCAGTGTGCCATGCTTTACGGCTTAGAATCGGGACTTCAATGATGTTTTGCGTCATGGAGCATATGAGATGTTCCAAGAGTTGAAGTTAATATTTCAAGAAAATCCTGAGTTGAGAGATATGAAGTCTCCAACAAGTTCTATAGCTGCAAAATGGAGGAGAATAGTTCTGTCAGTGAACACATACTCAAAATGTCTGGGTATCATAATCACTTGACTCAGCTCGGAGTTGATCTCCCAGTTGATTGTGTCATTGACAGAGTTCTTCAATCACTACCACCAATCTATAAAGGCTTCATAATGAACAATAATATGCAAGGGATGAACAAGACTATTCCCGAGCTCTTCGCGATGCTAAAGGCCGCGGAGGTAGAAATCAAAAAGGTGCATCAAGTGTTGATGGTCAATAAGACCACTAGTTTCAAGAAAAAGGGCAAAGGGAAGAAAGGGAACTTCAAGAAGAACGAAAATAAGGTTGTTGCTCAATAGAAGAAACCCAAGTCTGGACCTAAGCCTGAGACTGAGTGCTTCTACTGCAAAGGGACTGGTCACTGGAAGCGGAACTACCCCAAGTATTTGGCGGATAAGAAGGATGGCAAAGTGAAAGGTATATTTGATATACATGTTATTGATGTGTACTTAACTAATGCTCGCAGTAGCGCCTGGGTATTTGATACTGGTTCAGTTGCTCATATTTGCAACTCGAAACAGGGACTATGGATTAAGTGAAGATTGGCTAAGGATGAGGTGACGATGCGTGTGGGAAATGGTTCCAAACTCGATGTGATCGCGGACGGCACGCTGCCTCTACATCTACCATCAGGATTAGTTTTAGACCTGAATAATTGTTATTTGGTGCCAGCATTGAGCATGAACATTATATCTGGATCTTGTTTAATGCGAGACTGTTATTCATTTAAATCAGAGAATAATGGTTGTTCTATTTATATGAGTAATATCTTTTATGGTCATGCACCCCTGTTGAGTGGTCTATTTTTGTTGAATCTCGATAGTAGTGATACACATATTCATAGTGTTGAAGACAAAAGATTGAAGTTTAATAATGATAGTGCAAATTATTTGTGGCACTGCCGTTTGGGTCATATCGGTGTAAAGCGCATGAAGAAACTCCATGTTGATGGACTTTTGGAATCACTTGGTGCTTGCGAACCGTGCCTTATGGGCAAGATGACTAAAACTCCGTTCTCCGGAACAATGGAACGAGCTACTGACTTGTTGGAAATAATACATACCGATGTATGCGGTCCAATGAGTATTGATGCTCATGGTGGGTATCGTTATTTTCTTACCTTCCCAGATGATTTGAGCAGATATGGTTATATCTACTTAATGAAGCATAAGTCTGGAGCATTTGAAAAGTTCAAAGAATTTCAGAGTGAAGTGGAAAATCATTGTAACAAGAAAATAAAGTTTCTACGATCTGATCGTGGAGGGGAATATTTGAGTTACGAGTTTGGTCTTCATTTGAAACAACATGGGACAGTTTCACAATTAACGCCACCTGGAACACCACAGCGAAATGGTGTGTCCGAACGTCATAATCGTACTTTATTAGATATGGTGCGATCTATGATGTCTCTTACTGATTTACCGCTATCATTTTTTGGGTTATGCTTTAGAGACGGCTGCATTCACTTTAAATAGGGCACCATCAAAATCCGTTGAGACGACACCTTATGAACTGTGGTTTGGCAAGAAACCAAAGTTGTCATTTCTTAAAGTTTGGGGCTGTGATGCTTATGTGAAAAAGCTTCAACCTGATAAGCTCGAACCCAAATCGGAGAAGTGCGTCTTCATAGGATACCCAAAGGAAACTATTGGGTACACCTTCTATCACAGATCCGAAGGCAAAATCTTTGTTGCTAAGAATGGATCCTTTCTAGAGGAGGAGTTTCTCTCGAAAGAAGTGAGTGGGAGGAAAGTAGAACTTGATGAGGTAACTGTACCTTCTCCCTTATTGGAACCTAGTTCATCACAGAAATCAGTTCCTGTGATTCCTACACCAATTAGTGAGGAAGCTAATGATGATGATCATGAAGCTTCAGATTAAGTTACTACCAAACCTCATAGGTCTTCCAGAGTAAGATCCGCACCAGAGTGGTACGGTAATCCTATTCTAGAAGTCATGTTACTAGACCATTATGAACCTATGAACTATGAGGAAGCGATGATGAGCCCAGATTCTGCGAAATGGCTTGAGGCCATGAAATATGAGATGGGGATCCATGTATGAGAACAAAGAGTGGACTTTGGTGGACTTGCTTGATGATCGGCAAGCCATAGAAAATAAATGGATCTTTAAGAAGAAGACCGACGCCGACGGTAATGTTACTATTTACAAAGATCGACTTGTTGTGAAAGGTTTTTGACAAGTTCAAGGAGTTAACTACGATGAGACTTTCTCACCTGTAGCGATGCTTAAGTCTATCCAAATCATGTTAGCAATTGCTGCATTTTATGATTATGAAATTTGGCAAATGGATGTCAAAACTGCATTCCTGAATGGATTTCTAGAAGAAGAGTTGTATATGATGCAACCGGAAGGTTTTATCGATCCAAAGGGTGCTAGCAAAGTGTGCAAGCTCCAGCGATCCATTTATGGACTGGTGCAAGCCTCTCGGAGTTGGAATAAATGCTTTGATAGTGTGATCAAAGCATATGGTCTTATACAGACTTTTGGAGAAGCCTGTATTTACAAGAAAGTGAATGGGAGCTCTGTAGCATTTCTAATCTTATATGTAGATGACATATTGTTGATTGGAAATGATATAGAATTTCTGGATAGCATAAAGGGATACCTAAATAAGAGTTTTTCTATGAAAGACCTTGGAGAAGCTGCTTACATATTGGGCATCAAGATCTATAGAGATAGATCAAGACGCTTAATTGGACTTTCACAAAGCAAATACCTTGATAAAGTTTTGAAGAAGTTCAAAATGGATCAGTCAAAGAAAGGGTCCTTGCGTGTGTTACAAGGTGTGAAGTTGAGTCAGACTCAAAGCCCGACCACCGCAGAAGATAGAGAGAAAATGAAAGTCATTCCCTATGCTTCAGCCATAGGTTCTATCATGTATGCAATGTTGTGTACCAGACCTGATGTATGTCTTGCTATAAGCATAGCAGGGAGGTACCAAAGTAATCCCGGAGTGGAGCAGTAGACAGCGGTCAAGAACATCCTGAAATATCTGAAAAGGACTAAGGATATGTTTCTTGTTTATGGAGGTGAAAAAGAGCTCGTCATAAACGGTTACGTCGATGCAAGCTTTGACACTGATCCAGATGACTCTAAGTCGCAAACCAGATACATATTTTTATTGAATGGAGGAGCTGTCAGTTGGTGCAGTTCCAAGCAGAGCATCGTGGCGGGATCTACGTGTGAAGCAGAGTACATTGCTGCTTCGGAAGCAGCGAATGAAGGAGTTCATATCCGATCTAGGTGTCATACCTAGTGCATCGGGTCCAATGAAAATCTTTTGTGACAATACTGGTGCAATTGCCTTGGCAAAGGAATCCAAATTTCATAAGAGAACCAAGCACATCAAGAGATGCTTCATTTCCATCCGTCATCAAAGTGTCGGAAGGGGACATAGTGAAAGGATCGAGAAGAGGTGTCTAGAGGGGGGTGATTAGCCACTAAGTGCCAAAAGTTGCAGCTTTTAATTTCTTTAAGTTTAAGTGGAGTTTTGGCACAAGTTTAACAATCACAATACATATCAAGCAAGCATGCAAAGAGTATATGAGCAGCGGAAAGTAAAGCATGCAACTTGCAAGAATGTAAAGGGAAGGGTTTGGAGAATTCAAACGCAATTGGAGACACGGATGTTTTTGTCGTGGTTACGATAGGTGGTGCTATCGTACATCCACGTTGATGAAGACTTCAACCCACAAAGGGTAACGGCTGCGCGAGTCCACAGAGGGCTCCACCCGAGAAGGGTCCACGAAGAAACAACCTTGTCTATCCCACCATGGTCGTCGCCCACGAAGGACTTGCCTCACTAGCGGTAGATCTTCACGAAGTAGGCGATCTCCTTGCCCTTACAAATTCCTTGGTTCAACTCCACAATCTTGTCGGAGGCTCCCAAGTGACACCTAGCCAATCTGGGAGACACCACTCTCGAAGAAGTAACAAATGGTGTGTTGATGATGAACTCCTTGCTCTTGTGCTTCAAATGATAGTCTCCCCAACACTCAACTCTCTCTCACAAGATTTGGATTTGGTGGAAAGAGGATTTGAGTGGAAAGCAACTTGGGAAAGGCTAGAGATCAAGATTCATATGGTAGGAATGGAATATCTTGGCCTCAACACATGAGTAGGTGGTTCTCTCTCAGAAAATGTAAGTTGGAAGTGTAGGTTCGTTCTGATGGCTCTCTCCACGAATGAAGAGGAGGTGGAGGGGTATATATAGCCTCCACACAAAATCTAACCGTTACACACAACTTGCCAATCTCGGTGGGACCGAATTGAGAAACTCGGTCGGACCGATTCAGCAAATCTAGTGACCGTTAGGATTTTCGGTGGGACCGACATGCAACTCCGTAGGACTGATATGGTTAGGGTTAGGGCATAACGTAATCTCGGTGAGACTAATTACACAAACTCGGTGGGACCGATTTTGGTAATAAGCTAACCAGAGAGTTGGTCAGGTAAACTCGGTGGGACCGGTTCGCTCATTTCGGTGAGACCAAAATGTTACAAAAGGGAACCAAAGAGTTTACATTGCAATTTCGGTAGGACCGGTTACACAAACTCGGTGAGACCGATTTTGGTAATGGACATACAGAGAGATTGCAATACCATCTCGGTGAGACCGAGATCCCTATCGGTGAGACCGATTTGCCTAGGGTTTGTGGCAGTTGCTATGACATCTGAACTCGGTGGCGCCGGATAGAAAGAATCGGTGTGGCCGAGTTTGACTTTTGGTTTAGGTCATATGTGGATGTTAGAAAGTAGTTGAGGGCTTTGGAGCATATCACTAAGCACTTTGAGAAAGAGCCTCATTAAGAAATCACCTCATCCCTTCTTGATAGTATTGGCTTTTCCTATAGACTCGATGTGATCTTGGATCACTAAAATATAAAATGTAGAGTCTTGTGCTTGAAGCTTGAGCCAATCCTTTGTCCTTGGCATCTTGAAGGCGTTCCACATCCTTTAGTCCATGCCACTTCATTGTTGAACTTATCTGAAACATACTAGGTAAAAGTGTTAGTCCAACAAGAGATATGTTGACATTAATTACCAAAACCACCTAGTGAGCACTTGTGCTTTCAATCTCCCCCTTTTTGGTAATTGATGACAACATACATCTCTTTAGATAGAGGATATATAGTGAATAACAAGTAAAGCTTTGGAAAGACATGTAACATGCATAGGCTCCCCCTACATGTATGCAGACATGTGAATATGGAAAATAGAAGTATGTGAATGCATAATCATGACAGAGTAAGCAATGTGTTACATGTATCTTGACTATATGCATCAGAGCAAAGAATTGTGGGAAATGTACCTTCATGTTCATGAGTCCTTCTTGCAAACAATATGTACATCATCAAGAATTCCTCATACACATGACTGTGATGCATATACTTACCTTGTGGTCTTGAGTTGGCTTAGGATGGAATGAACCTGTGAAAATAAGGTTAGATAACACAGATGCATCTACTAGCCAGAGCAAACAAGAAGAAACCACAAGAGTACCAAGACTGTGAAGACATGTAGAGAGTGAGTACCAAGTACCACATTGATATCGACATGTCCCCAAAGGTAAAGATGTGCAACGAATTTAAAGAATTTCTTTCCCTTAAAAGTCTTGCTCCCCTTGAATCTAGCATGGGATATTGGGAGAAGATAGGGAACGGAAAATCAGAGCTCAAAGAGACAAATGAACAGAGCTACTGCAAATAAGCACATATGAACATGTTTTTCCCCTCTAGAAGACATGTAACATCTCTCCTCTTGAGCACCAAGCATCTGGGATCCTTGAAGATTACCCTCTCTCCTTGAGTATTCTCTCCCCCTAGAGATATGATTAAGCTTTGATGTGATCTCTCTCTCCCCCTTTGACATCAATTTCCAAGAAGGGTCTTCTGGAATTTGTCATGAATGGGTTTGGTCCTTGAGTCACAAAACAAACCAACTAGGTAAATGTGATGCTGGTTGAGGACAAGATTCATTGAGTGGAGCTGGATCAAAAGTAATGCAGGAACAAGTGGCAAAATGTTTTTCCTATAGTGAAATCGGTTGCACCGAGTTGTATTCTTCTGTTGCACCGAAAGGATTCGGTTGGACCGAAACCAAAGGACCGGTGTGACCAAATTCATCACAGAGAAAACTCTTGTCACCTCAGCTCACTAGACAAGTAAGATCTCACGAGGATTTGCAAGGAATTAGCTGAAAGATTTGCAAGGAATTGGATGCAGAACAAACAGAAAAGAAAAGAAGAGAAATCTAGATGAAGTTTTTTTTGAAAGGGGAAACAAATATGCATGAGACAAATGCAAGAGCACAGAAAGGAACACAAGAGAACTTCATCTAGAAATGGTCGGTGACGAAGTCACCTATGTTAGAGTATATTGACTTAGGAATCAAGTGAGATCACTTGATCATAGATCATACTCATCGTTTAAGCTCAAAATGGGATTACCATTTTTTGTTTAAGCATCTTGATGTATTCACATCTTGTCGAGTTGCTTTGACTCATGACTTGGAGTAAAGCTTCTCTAAGATGGAATAACATACCTTGGATGGTGGTGTTGATCATGATCATGTAGTTGAACTTGTGTGGCTTGCTCAAGGTTGATGTAGCTCATCAAGAGTTGGGAGCACCACTTGGAGTTTCAGTTCATCTTCCTACATGGGTTAGTTTTTGCAAGGAAGAGCACTTGTGTATCCAAAATGACAATCATGAATTTCAACATAGAATTTGTCAAAGGATATGTTTGAATGATTTCGTGCTTCCTTGTCTTCAACCGCCATTACATAGAGACTTGGTGATGTAGAGATTTCTCAAGATGTGAGTAAGTTGCACTCATAGAGTTAGATTGATCCAAGTACCTACAAGGGTTAGATAACATGCAAGGTGCAAATGTATCCAAGATGTAAAATCATCATCACAAGAGAAATATAGAGGATTAGTTATAAGCTCATGTCTTGCATGTATCAAATGGAGTTCCTACTCCAAGTTTGAAGCATCAATGATGTTCAATTCACCTCTTAACCTGCAAAACACTTTCTCATCAAGTGGTTTAGTGAATATATCCGCTAATTGTTTTCCGGTGCGAACATGCTTAAGATTAATGTCACCCTTAGCAACATGATCTCGAATAAAATGATGACGAACTTCAATATGCTTAGTTCGAGAGTGTTGCACGGGATTGTGAGCAATCTTGATTGCACTCTCATTGTCACAAAGTAATGGAACATGTTTCACATAAATCCCATAATCTTTAAGAGTTTGGGTCATCCAAAGTAATTGAGCATAACATGAACCACCGGCAATGTATTCCGCTTCGACGGTGGATAAGGATACTGAGTTTTGTTTCTTGGAAGACCAAGATACAAGAGATCTACCAAGGAATTGACAAGTACCTGAAGTGGACTTTCTATCAACCTTGTCACCGGCATAGTCCGAGTCGGAGTAGCCAACAAGATCGAAAGAGGCCCTCTTAGGATACCAAATGCCAAATTTGGTGTATGAATTAAGTATCTCAATATCCTTTTCACGGACTTAAGATGACATTCTTTAGGTGCAGCTTGATATCGTGCACACATGCACACACTTAGCATAATATCGCGACGTGAAGCACATTGATATAACAATGACCCAATCATAGAGCGATAAACCTTTTGATCGACCGGTTCACCATCTTTGGTCAAATCAAGATGTCCACTAGTAGGCATGGGTGTAGTCATACCTTTGCATTCTTGCATATTGAACTTCTTGAATAAGTCCTTGGTGTACTTTGTTTGAGAGACAAAAGTACCTTCCTTGGTTTGCTTGATTTGCAACCCAAGAAAGAATTTGAGTTCACTCATCATCGACATCTCAAACTTCTTCGACATTAGCTTTCAAACTTCTCACTAAAATGAGGGTTAGTTGATCCAAATATAATACCATCGACGTAAATTTGGCATACAAATAATTCTCCATTGACCCTTTTAGTAAAAAGTGTAGAATCAATTTTTCCAATTTCAAAGCCTTTTTTCAATAAGGAACTTGGTTAAGCATTTATACCAAGCTCTAGGAGCTTGTTTAAGTCCATAAAGAGCTTTGTGGAGTTTGTAAACATGATTAGGTTTCTTAGGATTGACAAATCCGGGAGGTTGTTTAACATAGACTTCCTCCTCTATTTCACCATTTAGAAAAGCACTTTTTGTCCATTTGGTACAAGGTGATATCATGGTGATTAGCATAGGCAAGTAAGATGCGAATGGACTCAAGTCTAGAAATGGGAGCATAAGTCACCTTCGACTTGTGTGTAGCCTTGGGCAACGAGACGTGCTTTGTTGCGAACTACTTGTCCATCTTCATCTTGCTTGTTGCGAAACACCCATTTGGTACTGATGATGTTGTGGTTGTTGTTGGGCTTCTCAACTAATGTCCAAACTTGATTTCTCTCAAAGTTGTGTAGCTCTTCATGCATAGCATTTATCCAGTCTGGATCTTCCAAAGCTTCTTCAACCTTCATAGGTTCAATGCTAGAGATGAATGAATAGTGTTCACAAAAGTTAGCTAAACGAGTTTTTGAGCGAGTGATTCTCCCGGTTTGGATATCATTGTAGATTTGCTCGACGGGATGGTCTTTAGCAATTCTTGCTCGAACTCGTGAAAGCTTTTGCTTGGGTCTTGGCTGAACATCTTCTTCATCTTGTTCTTCTTCTTGGCCTTCTTCATTGTTGGCGTTGTCGTTCTCTTGTCGTGGTGGAGAAGGAGGTTGTTGTTGTTCTTGGTGTACTTCCTCGTTTTCTTCATCTTGGTGTGTTCCACTTGTGGATGCTTCCGTATCAACTCTTGGTTCACCCTGTCGTGAGGTAGAAGCTTCCACTTGGACGGACGAGGTACTCTCCTTCACCTTCGTTGGACAAACCCTGTCGTGAGGTAGAAGCTTCCATTTGGACGGACGAGGTACTCTACTTGTGATCCGTTAGATTCATCAAACTTCACATCTACCGTTTCTTCAACCTTTCGGGTGAAATTGTTGTAGACATGGTATGTGTGAGAGTTTGAGCCATAACCAAGTAGGAAACCTTCATGAGACTTAGGAGCAAATTTAGAACGACGATGTTTATCAAGAATGTAGCACTTTGAGCCAAATACTCGAAAGTATCCAACTTGGGGTTTGTTACCGATGAGGAGCTTGTATGTCATCTTGCCGAGTAGCTTGTGAAGATACAAGAAATTTGTTGCATGTCAAGCTGTCTCAACCGCTTCTGCCCAAAAGTGCTTCGGCGTCTTGTACTCATCAAGCATCGTTCTTGCCATTTTGATGAGCGTCCGGTTATTCCTCTCAACAACTCCATTTTGTTGTGGTGTGTACGTAGCCGAGAACTCATGTGAAATCCCTTCTTTGTCAAGAAAGGTGTCCACATTTGCATTCTTGAACTCTGTTCCGTTGTCGCTGTGAACCTTCTAGATCTTCACTTCAAATTGATTTTGGGCCTTCCTAGCAAAGTTTTTGAAGATCTTTTGGACCTACGATTTGTCATCGAGAAAGAACACCCACGTAAATCTTGAAAAATCATCAACTATAACTAAACCAAAAGAATTTCCACCGAGACTCTTGTAAGCGTTGGGACCAAAGAGATCCATGTGAAGTATCTCGAGTGGCCTCCTTGTGGTCATGATGTTCTTTACGGGATGCCTTCCTCCAACTTGTTTACCTGCTTGACAAGCACTGCAAAGTCTATCCTTATCAAATATGACATCGTTAACACCAAGGATATGATTTCCTTTAATAAGCTTGTCAAGATTTCGCATGCCAACATGACCTAATCATATATGCAATAACCAACCTTTAGAAGATTTAGCAATAAAGCAAGTTCTAGGTTCAGCCTTTTTAGTGAAATCAACAATGTAAAGATCACCTCTACGTATACCGGTAAAGACCATTTTATGATTATCTCTATGAAACACTTGGCAATCTACTTCAGTAAATAGGACATTGAAACCGAAATCAGCAAGTCTAGATACTGAAAGTAAGTTGTAGCCAAGAGATTCAACGAGCATAACATTTTGAATGGAGCTATCATGTGAGATGGCCACCTTACCGAGGCCAACCACCTTACCCTTTGAGTTGTCACCGAAAGTGACATGCTTTCGAGGACCATTGTTTTCAGCAAGCTCACGAAACATGTCTTTATCTCCAGTCATGTGATCGGTACACCCACTATCAAGAACCCATTCCTTTCCTCCTGCCATGTATTCTCGAAGATTTGCCATAAGACCAAAGTGTCTCATTGCATCATCAAGATCAAGGTCACTATCATCATCCTCATCATAGTATCCATGTTCAGCATCGTCATGTGGTGGATCAATTCCTTGAGAGGGTGATTCGTTAGAATGAGTTTGACCATAATCTTCTTTATGAATTTTAATAGCTTCAGAAATAATATTGCTAATGATTCCAACTTTCCTTTGGCACGCATAAGATTTGTAAGCTCAAATAGACAATCACGAAACATAGGATCATTGGAATTCATCTTACTCAAGGCAATAGACTTATGGAGAATTTCATCTAAATTTTTCAAGGAATAATCTGAAAATCGTTCCTCAAGAAATTTCCATATAGTGTAGGCACACTCAAGAGTAGGCAAGTTTCCAATCAAGTTTCTAGGCAAGCCTCTAGTGATAAGATTAACAGTTCTAAGATTCCTGATCATGTCAATTGACTCATCAAGGGTAGGATGCATAGGATCAACATGAGGTGCACAAGGGCTAGCAATGTACTTGTTCAAATGATATTGATTGAAAATCACAAGCATCTCATTTTTCCACTCATGAAAATACTCTCCATCAAGTATAGGCACTCTATGTCTAAGACTCCCCAAAGTAGACTCATCCATATTCCTCCAATCGTGATTAAACCAAAGCAATGGAGACCAAAGCTCTGATACCAATTGAAAGGATCGAGAAGAGGTGTCTAGAGGGGGGGTGATTAGACACTAAGTGCCAAAAGTTGCAGTTTTTAATTTCTTTAAGTTTAAGTGGAGTTTTGGCACAAGTTTAGCAATCACAATACATATCAAGCAAGTATGCAAAGAGTATATGAGAAGCGGAAAGTAAAGCATGCAACTTGCAAGAATGTAAAGGGAAGGGTTTGGAGAATTCAAACACAATTGGGGACACGGATGTTTTTGTCGTGGTTCCGATAGGTGGTGCTATTGTACATCCACGTTGATGGAGACTTCAACCCACAAAGGGTAATGGCTGCGCGAGTCCACGGAGGGCTCCACCCAAGAAGGGCCCATGAAGAAGCAACCTTGTCTATCCCACCATGGTCGTCGCCCACGAAGGACTTGCCTCACTAGCGGTAGATCTTCACAAAGTAGGTGATCTCCTTGCCCTTATAAACTCCTTGGTTCAACTCCACAATCTTGTCAGAGGCTCCCAAGTGACACTTAGCCAATCTAGGAGACACCACTCTCCAAGAAGTAACAAATGGTGTGTTGATGATGAACTCCTTTCTCTTGTGCTTCAAATGTTAGTCTCCCCAACACTCAGCTCTCTCTCACAGGATTTGGATTTGGTGGAAAGATGATTTGAGTGGAAAGCAACTTGGGAAAGGCTAGAGATCAAAATTCATATGGTAGGAATGGAATATCTTGGCCTCAACACATGAGTAGGTGGTTCTCTCTCAGAAAATGTATGTTGGAAGTGTAGGTTCGTTCTGATGGCTCTCTCCATGAATGAAGAGGAGGTGGAGGGGTATATATAGCCTCCACACAAAATCTAACCGTTACACACAACTTGCCAATCTCGGTGGGATCGAACTGAGAAACTCGGTCGGACCGATTCAGCAAATCTAGTGACCATTAGGATTTTCGGTGGGACCTACATGCAACTCGGTAGGACCGATATGGTAAGGGTTAGGGCATAACGTAATCTTGGTGAGACCGATTACACAAACTCGGTGGGACCAATTTTGGTAATAAGCTAACCAGAGAGTTGGTCAGGTAAACTCGGTGGGACCGGTTCGCTCATTTCGGTGAGACTGAAATGTTACAAAAGGGAACCAAAGAGTTTACATTGCAATCTCGGTAGGACCGGTTACACAAACTCGGTGAGACCGATTTTGGTAATGGACATACAGAGAGATTGCAATCCCATCTCGGTGAGACCGAGATCCCTATCGGTGAGACCGATTTGCCTAGGGTTTGTGGCAGTGGCTATGACATCTGAACTCGGTGGCGCCGGATAGAAAGAATCGGTGGGCCGAGTTTGACTTTTGGTTTAGGTCATATGTGGATGTGAGAAAGTAGTTGAGGGCTTTGGAGCATATCACTAAGCACTTTGAGCAAGAGCCTCATTAAGCAATCACCTCATCCCTTGATAGTATTGGCTTTTCCTATAGACTCAATGTGATCTTGGATCACTAAAATATAAAATGTAGAGTCTTGTGCTTGAAGCTTGAGCCAATCCTTTGTCCTTAGCATCTTGAAGGGGTTCCACATCCTTTAGTCCATGCCACTTCATTGTTGAACTTATCTGAAAAATATTAGGTAAAAGTGTTAGTCCAACAAGAGAGATGTTGACATTAATTACCAAAACCACCTAGGGAGCACTTGTGCTTTCAATACTATCATTTGAAGCACAAGAGCAAGGAGTTCATCATCAACACACCATTTGTTACTTCTTGGAGAGTGGTGTCTCCTAGATTGGCTAGGTCTCACTTGGGAGCCTCCGACAAGATTGTGGAGTTGAACCAAGGAGTTTGTAAGGGCAAGGAGATCGCCTATTTCGTGAAGATCAACCGCTAGTGAGGCAAGTACTTTGTGGGCGACGGCCATGGTGGGATAGACAAGGTTGCTTCTTCGTGGACCCTTCTTGGGTGGAGCCCTCCGTGGACTCGCGCAGCCGTTACCCTTTGATGTCTACTACACAACCTTCTTCTTGTAGACGTTGTTGGGCTTGCAAGTGCACAGGTTTGTAGGACAGTAGCAAATTTCTCTCAAGTGGATGACCTGAGGTTTATCAATCCGTGGGAGGCGTAGGATGAAGATGGTCTCTCTCAAACAACCCTGCAACCAAATAACAAAGAGTCTCTTGTGTCCCCAACACACCCAATACAATGGTAAATTGTATAGGTGCACTAGTTCGGCAAAGAGATGGTGATACAGGTGCAATATGGATGGTAGATAAAGGTATTTGTAATCTGAAATTATAAAAACAGCAAGGTAACTAATGATAAAAGTGATCACAAACGGTATTGCAATGATAGGAAACAAGGCCTAGGGTTCATACTTTCACTAGTGCAAGTTCTCTCAACAATAATAACATAGATATATCATATAACAATCCCTCAACATGCAACAAAGAGTCACTCCAAAGCCACTAATAGCGGAGAACAAACGTAGAGATTATGGTAGGGTACGAAACCACCTCAAATTTATCCTTTTTGATCTATCTATTCAAGAGTTCATAGTAAAATAACATAGAGCTATTCTTTCCGCTCAATCCATCATAGAGTTCATACTAGAATAACACCTTAAGACACAAATCAACCAAAACCCTAATGTCACCTAGATACTCCATTGTCACCTGAAGTATCCGTGGGCATGATTATACGATATGCATCACACAATCTTGGATTCATCCAACCAACACAAAGTACTTCAAAGAGTGCCCCAAAGTTTCTACCGGAGAGTCAAGAAAACGTGTGCCAACCCCTATGCATAGGTTCATGGGCGGAACCCGCAAGTTGGTCACCAAAACATACATCAAGTGGCACGTGATATCCCATTGTCACCACAGATAAACACGGCAAGACATACATCAAGTGTTCTCAAATAAAGACTCAATCCGACAAGATAACTTCAAGAGGGAAACTCATTTCATCACAAGAGAGTAGAGGGGGGGAAACATCATAAGATCCAACTATAATAGCAAAGCTCGCGATACATCAAGATCGTGCCATAGAGAGAACACAAGATAGAGAGATCAAACACATAACTACTAGTACATACCCTCATCCCTAAGGGTGAACTACTCCCTCCTTGTCATGGAGAGCACCGGGATGATGAAGATGGCCACCGGTGATGGGTTCCCCCTCCGGCAGGGTGCCAGAACGGGCTCCCGAGAGGTTTTTGGTGGCTACAGAGGCTTGCGGCGGCGGAACTCCCGATCTATCTTGATATCTGATGTTTTTAGGGTACGTAGGCTTATATAGGCGAAAGAAGTCGGTCGGGAGGTGCTCGAGGGGCCCATGAGACAGAGGGGCGTCTGGGAGGGGGGGCGCCCTCCTATCTCCTGGCCTCCTCGAGGCTCTTCTGACGTGAACTCCAAGTCTCCTGGATGATATTCTTCCAAAAAATCACGCTGCCGAAGGTTTCGTTCCGTTTGGACTCCGTTTGATATTCCTTTTCTTCGAAATACTAAAACACGCAATAAAACAGCAATATGTGTTGGGCCTCCAGTTAATAGGTTAGTCCCAAAAGTAATATAAAAGTGTATAATAAAGCCCATAATCATTCAAAACAGATAATAAAATAGCATGAATACTTCATAAATTATAGATACGTTGGAGACGTATCAGCATCCCCAAGCTTAATTCCTACTCGTCCTTGAGTAGGTAAATAATAAAGAAAGAATTTATGAAGTGTGAATGCTAGAGGTGCACAAGTTTGATCAATGATAATTTCAATCACCTTTACTAGCATCATTATATGTCATAACAATAGTTCATCTCATAAAACTTTTCATGATAAAGTAACAAGCTATTCACATGTCAAAGAATAGACCATAAACTTTCTTGAAAACTAGCAAACTTCATTCTTAGTCATCAAACAATTGCAAGTCATCCTATTTTCAGGAAGGGTCTATGTCAGAGATTTGATTTAGAAAACTTCACATACTCAACTATCATATAGTCTTCTACAATTGCTAACACTCACGCAATACTTGTGGTTATGAAGTTTTAATCAGACACAGAGAAAGATAGGGGCCTATAATGTTGCCTCCAAACGTATTCACCTTTGGGTGATGTCAACAATAATAGTTCATGCTAATGTACATCCAATTGGATATATATATTAGGATCACCCTAACACAAAGTGCTTGCCAAAGGATAAAATGAAAAAGGGAAAGGTGAAGATCACCTTGACTCTTGCATAAAGTAAAAGACATAAAGTAAAAGATAGGCCCTTCGCAGAGGGAAGCAGAGGTTGTCATGCGCTTTTAGGGTTGGATACACAAAATCTTAATGCGAAAGAACGTCACTTTATATTGCCCTTTGTATATGGACCTTTATTATGCAGTCCGTCGCTTTTATTGCTTCCATAACAAGATCATACAAAGCTTATTTTCTCCACACTAATAAGTCATGCATATTTAGAGAGCAATTTTTATTGCTTGCACCGATGACAACTTACTTGAAGGATCTTACTCAATCCATAGGTAGATATGGTGGACTCTCATGGCAAAACTGGGTTTAAGGATATTTGGAAGCACAAGTAGTATCTCTACTTGGTGCTAGGAATTTTTGGCTAGCATGAGGGGGAAAGGCAAGCTCAACATGTTTGAATGATCCATGACAATATACTTTAACTGAGATGTGAGAAAACATAACCCATTACGTTGTCTTCCTTGTCCAACATCAACTCTTTAGCATGTCATACTTAATGAGTGCTCACAATTATAAAAGATGTCTATGATAAATATATTTATATGTGAAATCTCCCTTCCTTCAATATTCTTTCATGAATTGTTCAAATGATAATACAATGCTTGCTAACCTTCAATAAATTTACAACCTCTACTTCTTAGATGTGAAGTCATTACTCCCCATGGGATAAGCAAATGAGGCATATATAATTTCAGATTTATGACATTCAACTCATTCAACAATTTACTCATAGGATATAAGTGAAGCACACGAGTAAATGAAAAGTTACTCCAAAAAGATATAAGTGAAGATCAATGAGTAGTTAAATAATTGTGTAACTAAGTGAAGACTCTCTCTCATTTAAGAATTTCAGATCTTGGTATTGTATTCAAACAGCAAGCAAAACAAAATAAAATTACATTGCAAGGATAGCACAACTCATGTGAAGAAGCAAAAACTTAGGCTCAACCTATACTAATCGATAGTTGTTGAAGAAGAAAGTGGGATGCCTACCGGGGCATCCCCAAGCTTAGATGCTTGAGACTTCTTGAAATATTATCTTGGGGTGCCTTGGGCATCCCCAAGCTTGAACTTTTGTGTCTCCTTAATTCCTCTCATATCATGGTTTCTCTTTTTATCAAAAGCTTCATTCACAACAAACTCAACAAGAACTCGTGAGATAGGTTAGTATAAACCAATGCAAAACCTTATCATTTTCTACTGTAACAAATCACTAAAATTATTATTCAACATTGAATACTAAATGCCTCTGCATATTTAATACTCCTATCCTCAAATAGAATCATTAAACAAGCAAACATATGCAAACAATGCAACCATAACAGCAATCTGCCAAAACAGTATAGTCTGTAAAGAATGCAAGAGTATCAATACTTCCCTGACTCCAAAAATTATGAGAGAAAATTCCCACTGTAATAAATTTATCAGAGCTTAATATGCAAAAAATATTCAACATTATACCATTCTCTGACTTTTCTAGGGAATTTTTGCAACAGCGGTAAACTTTCTGTTTTCAAACAGCAACATGTATACTAGCAAAATAAGCATGGTAAAGGCTATCCTTGACATTTTTATTGAAAATAAAGATGCAAAACATTATTCTAACTAACAGCAAGCAAACACTAATAAAATAAAATGACGCTCCAAGCAAAACACATATCATGTGGCGAATAAAAATATAGCTCCAAGTAAAGTTACCGATGAACGAAGACGAAAGAGGGGATGCCATCCGGGGCATCCCCAAGCTTAGGCTGTTGGTTGTCCTTGAATATTACCTTGGGGTGCCTTGGGAATCCCCAAGCTTAGGCTCTTTCCACTCCTTATTCCATAGTCCATCGAATCTTTACCCAAAACTTGAAAACTTCAACCACACAAAACTCAACACAAAACTCGTAAGCTCCCTTAGTATAAGAAAATAAAACCACCACATAAGGTACTGTAATGAACTCATTCTTTATTCATACTAGTGTAATATCTACTGTATTTTAACTTCTCTATGGCTTATACCCTCCGATACTACTCATAGATTCATCAAAATAAGCAAACAACACAATGAAAACAGAATCTGTCAAAAACAGGACAGTCTGTAGTAATCTATATCAAACGTATACTTATGTAAATCAAAAAATTCTGAAATAAATTGGTGGACCTGAGTAATTTTTCTATTAATCATCTTCAAAAATAATCAATCTAAAATCACTCTCCAGTAAAAATGGCAGCTATTCTCGTGAGCGCTAAAGTTTCTGTTTTTTACAGCAAGATCATATAGACTTCACCCAAGTCTTCCCAAAGGTTCTACTTGGAACTTTATTGAAACAAAAGCTATAAAACATGATTACTACAGTAGAATAATCATGTGTACACACAAAAACAGTAAGGATAAATATTGGGTTGTCTCCCAACAAGCACTTTTCTTTAATGCCTTTTTAGCTAGGCATGATGATGGCAATGATGCTCACATAAAAGATAAGAATTGAAACATAACGGGAGCATCATGAAGCATATGACTAGCACATTTAAGCCTAACTCACTTCCTATGCGTAGGGATTTTGTGAGCAAACAACTCATGGGAACAATAATCAACTAGCATAGGAAGGTAAAACAAGCACAGCTTCAAAAAATTTAACACATAGAGAGGAAACTTGATATTATTGCAATTCCTACAAGCATATGTTCCTCCCTTATAATAATTTTCAGTAGCATCGTGAATGAATTAAACAATATAACCAGCACCTGAAGCATTATTTTCATGATCTACAAGCATAGAAAATTTACTACTCTCCACATAAGCAAAATTCTTCTCATTCGGAATAGTGAGAGTATCATAAAAGACTTGAACACTAAAAATTGTTTCCACATTAAAAGAGTAATGTTCAGAAAAAGGGTAATCATAATCATGAAAAGTTTTATAAATATAATCATTACTACTTCTTATAGCATAAGTTTCATCACAATAATCATCATAAGTAGCAACTTCGTTCTCATCCTAATCGATTGAAACCTCTCCCAAGATAGTGGAATCATCACTAAATAAAGTTGACACTCTTCCAAATCCACTTTCATAAATATTATAAGATTCAACATCCTCCAAAATAGTGGGATCACTACTTACTAAAGTTGACACTCTTCCAAACCCACTTTCATCAATATAATCATCATAGGTACAAGGCGTGCTATCATCATAACAACTTTGCATATCAAAACTTGAGAGGCTAAAAATATCATCTTCATTAAACGTAGCATCCCCAAGCTTGGGACAGACATTAATTTTAGCAAATATATTCTCAAATATTTCATACTCATCAAACATAGCTTCCCCAAGCTTGGGCATTTTCATATCATAAGCATAATCACTCTCATCGTTAAAAATATGGATATCACCAATAGTAAAGCAATTATCATCATCACAATGAGTAGTAGTAGCAACATCATTTGGGAGGGATACCTTTCTACCTTTGTTGCTCCTTCTTTTCTTTTTCTTCTTCACATTATGTGTGGGTTCAACCTTCCTCTTTGAGCTCCTTATTGATGAGATTGGTTGAATAGAAAGCTCCTCCTCGTTACCTAATTCATCATAAGAAATAATAGGAGGATATTGGGAAGTCTCTTCCCTTTCATTAGTATTCTCATCATCTTTTATTTGCTTTCTTTTCTTTAGGTAATTGGCAATATAAGGATTTTCAATGCAATTCACCGCACAAAACATATAAATCGTCTCTAGATCAAAATCAAGGAAATGCTCAAGATTAAAGTTTGGAATAAGCTTAGTTGCACGTTTCAATTCTTCATAACCCAAAAGCAATCTAAGTTCATTGTAATGAGAAAGGGAGATCAAATCATCACAATTTTTGGACACGATTCGATCATGAAACAATTTGCATTGGAGATGTAAATGATCTTGTTCATTGCAAAATTCACAACGGTAAAGATATCTTAAATTCTCCGCACTCTTATCTATCCTTTCTTGCAACCATTTAGTTTCTAATTACTTATGCCTCTTGCAATATCTATTTTCCCTATTTGGTGTGTCCATGCAAACCCAATCTACTCCACAAAAATCAACATGCTTATAGGAGACATTTTCATCATAACTAGTGCAATCATCATTAGTACTATGGATATTCAAGGAGTTCATACTAACAACATTGCAATCATGCCCATCATTCAAAGATTTAGTGTCAAACATTCTATAGATTTCTTCTTCTAGCACTTGAGCCCAATTTTCCTTTTCATCAAACTCACGAAAGATATTAAAAAGATGAAGCGTATGTGACAAAATCAACTCCATTTTTTTGTAGTTTTCTTTTATAAACTAAACTAGTGATAAAACAAGAAACAAAAAGATTTGATTGCAAGATCTAAAGATATACCTTCAATCACTCACCTCCCCGGCAACGGCGCCAGAAAAGAGCTTGATGTCTACTACACAACCTTCTTCTTGTAGACGTTGTTGGACCTGCAAGTGCACAGGTTTGTAGGATAGTATCAAATTTTCCTCAAGTGGATGACCTGAGGTTTATCAATCCGTGGGAGGCGTAGGATGAGATGGTCTCTCTCAAACAACCCTGCAACCAAATAACAAAGAGTCTCTTGTGTCCCCAACACACCCAATACAATGGTAAATTGTATAGGTGCACTAGTTCGGCGAAGAGATGGTGATACAAGTGCAATATGGATGGTAGATAAAGGTATTTGTAATCTGAAATTATAAAAACAGCAAGGTAACTAATGATAAAAGTGAGCACAAACGGTATTGCAATGATAGGAAACAAGGCCTAGGGTTCATACTTTCACTAGTGCAAGTTCTCTCAACAATAATAACATAGATATATCATATAACAATCCCTCAACATGCAACAAAGAGTCACTCCAAAGCCACTAATAGCGGAGAACAAACATACAGATTATGGTAGGGTACGAAACCACCTCAAATTTATCCTTTTTGATCTATCTATTCAAGAGTTCGTAGTAAAATAACATAGAGCTATTCTTTCCGCTCAATCCATCATAGAGTTCATACTAGAATAACACCTTAAGACACAAATCAACCAAAACCCTAATGTCACCTAGATACTCCATTGTCACCTCAAGTATCTATGAGCATGATTATACGATATGCATCACACAATCTCGGATTCATCCAACCAACACAAAGTAATTCAAATAGTGCCCCAAAGTTTCTACCGGAGAGTCAAGAAAACGTGTGCCAACCCCTATGCATAGGTTCATGGGCGGAACCCGCAAGTTGGTCACCAAAACATACATCAAGTGGCACGTGATATCCCATTGTCACCACAGATAAACACGGCAAGACATACATCAAGTGTTCTCAAATAAAGACTCAATCCAACAAGATAACTTCAAGAGGGAAACTCAATTCATCACAAGAGAGTAAAGGGGGAGAAACATCATAAGATCCAACTATAATAGCAAAGCTCGCGATACATCAAGATCGTGCCATAGAGAGAACACGAGAGAGAGAGAGAGAGATCAAACACATAGCTACTGGTACATACCCTCAGCCCCGAGGGTGAACTACTCCCTCCTCGTCAAGGAGAGCGTCGGGATGATGAAGATGACCACCGGTGATGGGTTCCCCCTCCGGCGGGGTGCCGGAACGGGCTCCCGAGAAGTTTTTGGTGGCTATAGAGGCTTGCGGCGGCGGAACTCCCGATCTATCTTGATATCTGATGTTTTTAGGGTACGTAGGCTTATATAGGCAAAAGAAGTCGGTCGGGAGGTGCTCGAGGGGCCCACAAGACAGGGGGCGCCCAGGAGGGGGGGCGCCCTCCTATCTCCTGGCCTCCTCGAGGCTCTTCTGACGTGAACTCCAAGTCTCTTGGATGATATTCTTCCAAGAAATCATGTTGCCGAAGGTTTCGTTCCGTTTGGACTCCGTTTGATATTCCTTTTCTTCGAAATACTAAAACAGGCAATAAAACAACAATATGGGTTGTGTGACGCCCCCGATTCAATCGTACACTAATCATGCACACAAATGTGTACGATCAAGATCAGGGACTCACGGGAAGATATCACAACACAACTCTACAAATAAAATAAGTCATACAAGCATCATAATACAAGCCAGGGGCCTCGAGGGCTCGAATACAAGTGCTCGATCATAGACGAGTCAGCGGAAGCAACAATATCTGAATACAGACATAAGTTAAACAAGTTTGCCTTAAGAAGGCTAGCACAAACTGGGATACAGATCGAAAGAGGCGCAGGCCTCCTGCCTGGGATCCTCCTAAACTACTCCCGGTCGTCATCAGCGGGCAGCACGTAGTAGTAGGCACCTCCAGTGTAGTAGGGGTCGTCGTCGACGGTGGCGTCTGGCTCCTGGACTCCAGCATCTGGTTGCGACAACCAGAAAGAAAGGAAAGGGGAAAAAGGGGGGAGAAAGCAACCGTGAGTACTCATCCAAAGTACTCGCAAGCAAGGAACTACACTACAAATGCATGGGTATATGTGTAAGGAGGCCATATCAGTGGACTGAACTGCAGAATGCCAGAATAAGAGGGGGATAACTAATCCTGTCGAAGAATACGCTTCTCGCAGTCACCGTCTTGCATCAAGTAGAAGAGAGTAGATTGAAGTCCTCCAAGTAGCATCTCCAAGTAGCATCTCATAGCATAATCCTACCTGGCGATCCCCTCCTCATATCCCTGAGGGAGAGCGACCACCGGTTGTATCTGGCACTTGGAAGGGTGTGTTTTATTAAGTATCCGGTTCTAGTTGTCATAAGGTCAAGGTACAACTCCAAGTCGTCCTGTTACCGAAGATCACGGCTATTCGAATAGATTAACTTCCCTGCAGGGGTGCACCACATAGCCCAACACGCTCGATCCCATTTGGCCGGACACACTTTCCTGGGTCATGTCCGGCCGCGGAAGATCAACACGTCGCAGCCCCACCTAGGCAAAACAGAGAGGCCAGCACGCCGGTCTAAACCTAAGCGCACAGGGGTCTGGGCCCATCGCCCATAGCACACCTGCACGTTGCGAGGGCGGCCGAAAGCAGACCTAGCCTAGTGGCGTTCCAGTCCAATTCGGCGCGCGCCGCTCCGTCGCTGACGTCTGAAGTGCTTCGGCTGATACCACGACGTCGGGATACCCATAACTACTCCCGCGTAGATGGTTAGTGCGTATAGGCTCGTAGCCAACTCAGATCAAATACCAAGATCTCGTTAAGCGTGTTAAGTATCCGCGAACGCCGAACAGGGCCAGGCCCACCTGTCTCCTAGGTGGTCTCAACCTGCCCTGTCGCTCCGCCACCAAGTAACATTCGGGGGCTGTCGGGAACCCAGGCCCACCTCTACCGGGATGGAGCCACCTGCCCCTTCAGCCCCCAACTCCGAACAGTATCACAGGTAATGTAACAGTGTAAAGTATATAGTATATGCCCGTGATCACCTCCCGAAGTGATCACAGCCCAGTAGTATAGCATGGCAGACGGACAAGAGTGTAGGGCCACTGATGGAACACTAGCATCCTATACTAAGCATTTAGGATTGCGGGTAAGGTATCAATGACTGTAGCAGCAATGACAGGCTATGCATCAGAATAGGATTAACGGAAAGCAGTAACATGCTACACTACTCTAATGCAAGCAGTATAGAGAAGAGTAGGCGATATCTGGTGATCAAAGGGGGGGCTTGCCTGGTTGCTCTGGCAAGAAGGAGGGGTCGTCAACTCCGTAGTCGAACTGGTCAGGAGCAGCGTCGGTCTCGTAGTCTACCGGAGAGAAGAGGGGGAAGAAATAATGAATACAGAGCAAACAAAGCACCACAAAATATATCAAGGCAATACGCGGTGTTCGGTGTGCCCTAACGCGGTAGTAGGTGATACCGGTGAAGGGGGGAAAACCCCGGGAAAGTATTCCCGGTGTTTCGTGTTTTCGGGCAGAGGAGCCGGAGGGGGAAAGTTGCGGGTTCGATAGGTTAGGGGTGTGTGGCAGACGAACGGACTGCGTATCCGGATTCGTCTCGTTGTTCTGAGCAACTTTCATGTATAAAGTATTTTCATCCGAGCTACGATTTATTATATATGATTTTTCAAAGTTTTAATAATATTCTGAATTTTTTATTAATTCGAAATTATTAAATACAGGAACTGCTATGGGTACACGAAGTGTACCCAGCAGTGTGTGCACGTGTATGACAGGTGGGACCTGCTGGCTGTTGAGTCCACAGTCAACAGTCCTAGTTGACTGGTCCAACAGACATGTGGGGCCACATATCATAGACTAGAGTTACTTAGGTTTATTTTGTTTAGGTTGATTAGGACACGAGGGCCACAAGTCAGTGTCACATTTTAAATGAAGGGTTATTTACAGCTGGGACCTACATGTCATGGACACATTATTTAAAAGGTTATTTTAGTTGTCTAGTTGGACTAATTAGTGAAACGGACCTCACGGGTCAGTGGCTAGTTAGTGATTGCACTAAACATGATTGTTACTAATAAAACAGGGTAGGGCCCGCCGGCAGTGGCACAAGCAGCCATGGCTTGGCAACGCACGGACGCTGACAGAGGAGCGTCGGCGACGAGCGCACGACGCGCCGAGGGAGGGAGCAGGGCGCGGCTGGACGGCGCGAGGGCGCGATCGCGCGAATGGGGTCTGTGCTGGAGAGAGCTGCGGGAGGCTGGGGTCGAGGGCGCGCCTGGGGCGCGGTCAGTGTGGGGAGGCGGGGAGCAGCACGAGCATGGCCACGCGCGGGGCGCGGGCGCAGCCGACGCGGCCGGGGGCGGCGCCGTACAGCGAGCAGGGAGAGGAAGGAGGGGGTGGCGGCTCACAGGGGCTCGTAGGGTCCGGGGCAACGGGGCGCGGGAAGGAGGTGGAGACGACGGCAACGTGGAGGAGGCAGTCCGGCGAGGTGGAGTCGATGAGGTGGCCGCGGCGGTGGCGGGTGGCGATGCAGATGGAACGGTGTCGGGGAGGCAACGCGACGACGGCGTTAGGTCGGCCTCCCCTCATTCCAGACGGAATCGACAGAGGGGCGGGGAGGTGTCGGCGGGAAGGGGTCGAGGAGGCGAGCGCCAGCGTGGTGGCGAAGGGGTGGCGCGGACGATGTTGGTGAGTGGCGTCGGGGCGGTACGGCGAAGACGGGTTTGATCCCGGTGGCGTCGGGTCCTTGCCCCGATCTCGCCAGATCGGGGGGGGGAGCGTGCGATGTGGGGCGGTGGCGGGGCAGTTGCCCGATCCAGATGGGGAGGAGAAGGGGATCGGGGAGAAGTGGGGTAGTGCGGTGGGCTAGGGTTTGACCAGGGTGGGGTTATGGTGGAGTGAGGGGGCGGCCTGGGCCGGTTTGGGCCGGCCTGGCTAGCAGCTGGGCTGACTGGCCTAGTGGGGGGGGTCCCTTTTCTTCTATTTTGTTTTGTTTTTACCTTTTATTTACTTTACATTTTCTGTTTTGTTTTGTTTTCTATTATTGTACTTTTAGTAAAATAGTATCTAAATTAGTATTTCAACTTAGTCCATAGTCACAAGAAGTCTAGTCCTCAAATAAATTAGTTTGACATTTAATTAATCACAAAAGGTTTTTAAAATAATTGTTTTGCTGTTGTTTTATTCATCTTATAGTATTTAAACATTTTATAAAGATGTGGCTTCTCCACCATAATTACCTATACAATATTTCGTTCACTCCGAACATTTTAGTTTTAATATTTGAAAACTTTTATTGTTCGCTTGCTTTTGGATTTGAATTTGAATCGGTTTTGAACTAACGCGGGATTAACAACAGTAACCGTGGTGATGTGGCAACATTAACGTGTGATTACTGTAGCTTGATTATCCGGGCGTCACAATTCTCCTCCACTACAAGAAATCTCGTCCCGAGATTTAGGAGGGGGGTAAGGGGGAAAGTTCTGGTTACAGTATTCTAACGGATCTCCTCGGTCTTGGTTGCTGTTCTCGAAGTAGTTGATCCCTTTTGGTGATGTCTTCATTTCTCTGCATCAATGCATCATGATGAAGTTGCCGTCCTTCCTTCAGGATCATCACCGGACTTACGAAAAGATAAGAGGGGAAAAACTCTATAAGGACGGATTCTAACATAATTGATCATCGGACGATTAACTCAAGGGGAGAAGCATAAGTATCTCTCGTATTGAAACTTAAGAAGTTATCGAGAGCAAAGTAAGAAGGTACCATGAGAAGTTTCAATCGGATAGGCAATCTTTCGATGTTTGAAACAAAGTGTGAAAGGGATTCAGAGCAATGGGAATAAGTATTGCGTCAGATACCAGATTGATGATCTCATCGGAAGGTGGCTCATGAATTACACACGAGGCCACGCGTGAGGAATAACTTTGGGAACAGGGGGTGTACAGGAGAGTCAGGTTTCGTTCCTGGGACCTGTGGGTTATGGGCCCATCATGTGGGTTAAAAGTAGAAAGGGGGGCTGACATCTTGTACGATCACGATAGCAAGGCATGTCAGAGAGTAGCATGTCAGTTATGTTGGCAACAATGTCGGTACCAAGGGCGAGGGACAAAGAGAACCATTTTCCTGCTCGTTGAACGAGGAGGACCAGTAGGCAAAGTTCTCGTCCATCGATGGTTACCGGAATGTCATCAACAAAAGTAACAGGGTCTTACTGACAGAATTGTACAACGAGGTGTTTACATAAGCAGGAAAATATTACTTCTCAGATCATATAGATCACAAGAAAGGTTAAACCAACAATGGAAGGAAAATATGATCATCAGATTAAACAGAACAATGGAAAGGAAAATGTGTTTAAACACATATTTCAGGGGTATATCCTTCCCAATGACAAGCAGAGCATGATATCCATGACAGGATATAAAGTAGAAAACCATTTAGGTAAGGGGGAAGGAATCTCATGATATTACCCATACAGCGGTGTTAGGATAAGTGATAAATAAAATTTAGCATCGTGCTTCAAATGTTCCTGTTGAAAATCGGAGTACCATTGACATGCTTCGAGATAGCATTGACATGGTCTTCAGGTGAAGATCAGACTTTGGAAACACGAAGGATCCATCAGGAATAACTTGTAGAATAAGTCTTACCATTTCCTCATGGACGAATGGATAACCTTGCTGAAAAGGAATCTATAATGATAGGTCCTCCAGCCGGGGGGGGGGGTGCTAGGCATGACATCATGTTAGCGGGTCATCAAAGGATCAACATCATAACTCTTGGAAAGGTGTCCCAACCATCATATCTGACCGAGATTCAGATCCGATTGGTGTCAGGATACCTCGGACTTAGGATACCTGAGAAGAAAAGGTGCAACGCAAATTGACGAGATGACATTGTAAGATTCTCGGGGAAATGAACTATGAAGTGTTTTCCGTTATCAAGAGTCTATCATTAACCCAAGGAGAGGACAAGGAGGTGTCTGGTGAACTCAACGGCAATTCACCGAGATTCCCAAAAGATGGATTTCCACAATTAAGTGAACAAGGAGATAACATTGGTCAGATCAAATGATATAAGGAAGTATGCTCGAGGAAAACATACACAATTAAACATTGGTTGAAAGGTGCGCCCGAAATATGGGTTGGGTTGCACGACCAATGTCAGAATGGTGATTCAATAGTCAATAGCCTAAGAATGAACTTTCGACCATTAACTTCAAAAAAAAATAGGGTTGCTAGAAGGAAAGAATCCAAACAACACCGTTCACTTGTTGGAATTAACACGGGGACCAATAAAGAATGGTGATGGTGAGAAGTATTTCTATGCCAAGAATTCTCAAGAGGTGGAACAAATCTCAGAACATTCTTGACATAAAGGATGGTAATACTCCAAGGTAAAGAAGAACAATTGCTGGATAGCAAGGAACTCAAGGTATAACACCAAACATGAACAAGCTTGTGTTGGTGGGAAGGCAATAAAGTGGTCGACGATAATACAATTCATCGAGGGCAAGGATGTTATTTCTCATCATGAATTCAATTGATATCCTGGATGAGCTCAGAATGTCGATGATCACGACAATTTCTGTCGAGAGGTTTCATGGAGATGTAATCGGTCGGCGATGACATCAAGTCAAACGAATGATGAAGCGAAAGGTTATTGGAACCATGGGTACGTCACAAACTTGAAATCAAGTTTGTTGTTTGAGGTGAGACGATAAGACAAGGAAGATCGACGTAAGTTTAGCCCATCATCGAAATTGTGCTCCGGAAAGAAGGACCAGGTAGCACAGTTAAAATTTGGCACGATAATGATATAGTCGAGTAGGCTCGGAATGACGTGATTGAGTTCAAACTCGTACTTAAAGAAGATTACTAAGAGTTGTTGAACCGTAGTGTGGACTCGGTTCAGTTATCGGTGTCTTTGAGTGTTTAATAACTTAGAGCCCATGAAAAATTGGAATCAATGAGAATGTAGCACTTGATGAAGAACTCATAAGAAGTTATGCAGTTCCGTGATAATCTTGAGATACCAGGGGGTAATACTCGACGGCAAATCAAAGTAGAGGTTGGACTGGGGTATTACCCCGTAGAAGACAAGTGCTTAAACTTGCACGAGAAATGTTATTTAAAGGAGAACATGGTCGGAACCACGATTGCAAAAGGCCAGATCCCAGATATAAGATGAACTTATACCAAAGGAATAATTATTTTTACGAGCAGCTTCCATGATAAGTTATACATCGTGTCCCTGAGCATGAACGCAAGGTTCAAGGTCGACTCCCACTTCTTCAATGTATAACCTTCCATTCACTATTCGCTTTGATAAAGGCATTAGTGTTGAAAGTTTTACCTGGTGAAATACCAGATGAGTATGACTCGTGAAAACTTCCGAGTTCACACATATAAAGGAAGGCACTGGATCAACCCGTTAGGGTATCGTGGAAACATATACCACAATCTTCAAGAGTAGATATCACCAGCTTAAAAGCAGAGCATGGTTGGCAAAAGGAGAGGATACAATTTACCAAAGGCATAATGTATCGGAGAAAGAACTCACAAGGTGATTAGTTATGAAGGACACTGTCGGACAATAATCCAACAGTGGATATGGCGATCCACAATGGAGCTGATGTGAGTATCGATACCCAATCAGAGGAAGAAGGAATGCAAATGCATTGGTTTATAGGACATCTGAATAATTCAACGTTTAAATAGCAAAGGAATTATGATTTTTAATTCAAGGGATCAGGAGCAACGCTCTGATCAAGGATGGATAAGTTGAATAGCCTTAGGGTACAATCAATGACAATTGGATTGGTCGAGAACCAATTCCAGTTAAAAGAATGGCAGCTTAGCCGGAGAAGTAATTTATCAGGATCAATGATGCTTGCGTGCATTCGCAAACATATTGAGTCAACAGACTCAAAATGATAATGACAAGGAATGTCATTAAGACTACGAGACTTATGGGATTAACCATAATGCGAGCAAGCAAGAATTTCAAGAGCCAAAGGCTCCAGAGGATTTTCGGAAGATCGAATAGTATTTTGAAGACTTTTGTGAAACTCATGAACAACTGGGGATGAGTGGATACTCGATAAGTACGAGAAATTATTTGAAGGGGTATTCATGTGGCAAAGAACTGCTAGGCAGTAGGCACAAAGTATTCTCGGAACAATAGAGAAAACTTCGGGGTATCTTGTAATAACAGATCAATGGGGGATGATCGTATGAATGGCAAGTGTAAGTAGTTTTCCATACGGATTTAACGGTGGTCGGGAATAGCAAAAGTGATGGGCACAAAGTCTCGAGAGAATATCAAAGAGTATCTCCGAAATCTTCTGGTGCAGTCGGTGATCAACCGGACTGAAGGGGCTCTCCGGGAGAAAGTATTTTCGAGAACCTAAAGTTAGTTTTTAGTAAAAATCGTTTAACCCGAATAGAAGAGGGTTCAGAATCCCAGAGTAAAGGTCGAGGAATAAAAGATCCTAATACCTCCCGATGGCGACGTGGGCCCATGGGCCACACAGCCATGTTAGTAAAAGTTTTTCAACGACTAGACTCGACTTCGGCCAAGGAGTTGGAAAGGGGATTCCTACAGGCAGTCGGCTCTGATACCAACTTGTGACGCCCCCGATTCAATCATACACTAATCATGCACGCAAATGTGTACGATCAAGATCAGGGACTCACGGGAAGATATCACAACACAACTCTACAAATAAAATAAGTCATACAAGCATCATAATACAAGCCAGGGGCCTCGAGGGCTCGAATACAAGTGCTCGATCATAGACGAGTCAGCGGAAGCAACAATATCTGAATACAGACATAAGTTAAACAAGTTTGCCTTAAGAAGGCTAGCACAAACTGGGATACAGATCGAAAGAGGCGCAGGCCTCCTGCCTGGGATCCTCCTAAACTACTCCCGGTCGTCATCAGCGGGCAGCACATAGTAGTAGGCACCTCCAGTGTAGTAGGGGTCGTCGTCGACGGTGGCGTCTGGCTCCTGGACTCCAGCATCTGGTTGCGACAACCAGAAAGAAAGGAAAGGGGGAAAAGGGGGGAGAAAGCAACCGTGAGTACTCATCCAAAGTACTCGCAAGCAAGAAACTACACTACAAATGCATGGGTATATGTGTAAGGAGGCCATATCAGTGGACTGAACTGCAGAATGCCAGAATAAGAGGGGGATAACTAATCCTGTCGAAGACTACGCTTCTCGCAGTCACCGTCTTGCATCAAGTAGAAGAGAGTAGATTGAAGTCCTCCAAGTAGCATCTCCAAGTAGCATCTCATAGCATAATCCTACCTGGCGATCCCCTCCTCATATCCCTGAGGGAGAGCGACCACCGGTTGTATCTGGCACTTGGAAGGGTGTGTTTTATTAAGTATCCGGTTCTAGTTGTCATAAGGTCAAGGTACAACTCCAAGTCGTCCTGTTACCGAAGATCACGGCTATTCGAATAGATTAACTTCCCTGCAGGGGTGCACCACATAGCCCAACACGCTCGATCCCATTTGGCCGGACACACTTTCCTGGGTCATGTCCGGCCGCGGAAGATCAACACGTCGCAGCCCCACCTAGGCAAAACAGAGAGGCCAGCACGCCGGTCTAAACCTAAGCGCACAGGGGTCTGGGCCCATCGCCCATAGCACACCTGCACGTTGCGAGGGCGGCCGAAAGCAGACCTAGCCTAGTGGCGTTCCAGTCCAATTCGGCGCGCGCCGCTCCGTCGCTGACGTCTGAAGTGCTTCGGCTGATACCACGACGTCGGGATACCCATAACTACTCCCGCATAGATGGTTAGTGCGTATAGGCTCGTAGCCAACTCAGATCAAATACCAAGATCTCGTTAAGCGTGTTAAGTATCCGCGAACGCCGAACAGGGCCAGGCCCACCTGTCTCCTAGGTGGTCTCAACCTGCCCTGTCGCTCCGCCACCAAGTAACAGTCGGGGGCCGTCGGGAACCCAGGCCCACCTCTACAGGGATGGAGCCACCTGCCCCTTCAGCCCCCAACTCCGAACAGTATCACAGGTAATGTAACAGTGTAAAGTATATAGTATATGCCCGTGATCACCTCCCGAAGTGATCACAGCCCAGTAGTATAGCATGGCAAACGGACAAGAGTGTAGGGCCACTGATGGAACACTAGCATCCTATACTAAGCATTTAGGATTGCGGGTAAGGTATCAATGACTGTAGCAGCAATGACAGGCTATGCATCAGAATAGGATTAACGGAAAGCAGTAACATGCTACACTACTCTAATGCAAGCAGTATAGAGAAGAGTAGGCGATATCTGGTGATCAAAGGGGGGGCTTGCCTGGTTGCTCTGGCAAGAAGGAGGGGTCGTCAACTCCGTAGTCGAACTGGTCAACAGCAGCGTCGGTCTCGTAGTCTACCGGAGAGAAGAGGGGGAAGAAATAATGAATACAGAGCAAACAAAGCACCACAAAATATATCAAGGCAATACGCGGTGTTCGGTGTGCCCTAACGCGGTAGTAGGTGATACCGGTGAAGGGGGGAAAAACCCCGGGAAAGTATTCCCGGTGTTTCGTGTTTTCGGGCAGAGGAGCCGGAGGGGGAAAGTTGCGGGTTCGATAGGTTAGGGATGTGTGGCGGACGAACGGACTGCGTATCCGGATTCGTCTCGTCGTTCTGAGCAACTTTCATGTATAAAGTATTTTCATCCGAGCTAGGATTTATTATATATGATTTTTCAAAGTTTTAATAATATTCTGAATTTTTTATTAATTCGAAATTATTAAATACAGGAACTGCTATGGGTACACGAAGTGTACCCAGCAGTGTGTGCACGTGTATGACAGGTGGGACCTGCTGGCTGTTGAGTCCACAGTCAACAGTCCTAGTTGACTGGTCCAACAGACATGTGGGGCCACATATCATAGACTAGAGTTACTTAGGTTTATTTTGTTTAGGTTGATTAGGACACGAGGGCCACAAGTCAGTGTCACATTTTAAATGAAGGGTTATTTACAGCTGGGACCTACATGTCATGGACACATTATTTAAAAGGTTATTTTAGTTGTCTAGTTGGACTAATTAGTGAAACGGACCTCACGGGTCAGTGGCTAGTTAGTGATTGCACTAAACATGATTGTTACTAATAAAACAGGGTAGGGCCCGCCGGCAGTGGCACAAGAAGCCATGGCTTGGCATCGCACGGACGCTGACAGAGGAGCGTCAGCGACGAGCGCACGACGCGCCGAGGGAGGGAGCAGGGCGCGGCTGGACGGCGCGAGGGCGCGGTCGCGCGAATGGGGTCTGTGCTGGAGAGAGTTGCGGGAGGCTGGTGTCGAGGGCGCGCCTGGGGCGCGGTCAGTGTGGGGAGGCGGGGAGCAGCACGAGCATGGCCATGCGCGGGGCGCGGGCGCAGCCGACGCGGCCGGGGGCGGCGCCGTACAGCGAGTAGGGAGAGGAAGGAGGGGGTGGCGGCTCACAGGGGGTCGTAGGGTCCGGGGCAACGGGGCGCGGGAAGGAGGTGGAGACGACGGCAACGTGGAGGAGGCAGTCCAGCGAGGTGGAG
>NC_041387.1:167289066-167323121 GCF_002162155.2 Triticum dicoccoides | reverse complement strand
CGATCCTTTCACATAGAGATTTGCAAGATACACACGGATCTGAATGTTGCAGACCGGTTGACTAAGCCTCTTCCCCAAGCAAAACATGATCAACACCAAAGCTCCATGGGTGTTAGAATCATTACTATGTAATCTAGATTATTGACTCTAGTGCAAGTGGGAGACTGAAGGAAATATGCCCTAGAGGCAATAATAAAGTTATTATTTATTTCCTTCTTTCATAATAAATGTTTATTATTCATGCTAGAATTTTATTAACCGGAAACTTAGTACATGTGTGAATACATAGACAAAACATATAGTCCCTAGTATGCCTCTACTTGACTAGCTCGTTCATCGAAGATGGTTATGTTTCCTAACCATAGACATGTGTTGTCATTTGATGAACGGGATCACATCATTAGGAGAATGATGTGATGGACATGACCCATCCGTTAGCTTAGCATTATGATCATGTTAGTTTCATTGCTACTGCTTTCTTCATGACTTATACAAGTTCCTCAGACTATGAGGTTATGCAACTCTCGAATACCGGAGGAACACTTTGTGTGCTACCAAACCTCACAACGTAAATGGGTGATTATAAAGGTGCTCTACAGGTGTCTCCAAAAATGTTTGTTGGGTTGGCATAGATCGAGATTAGGATTTGTCACTCCGTGTTTCGGAGAGGTATCTCTGGGCCCCTCGGTAATACTCATCACTATAAGCCCTGCAAGCATTGTGACTAATGAGTTAGTTGCGGGATGAAGTATTACGGAACGAGTAAAGAGACTTGATGGTAATGAGATTGAACTAGGTATTGAGATACCGACGATCTAATCTCGGGCAAGTAACATACCGATGACAAAGGGAACAACGTATGTTGTTATGCGGTTTGATCGATAAAGATCTTCGGAGAATATGTAGGAACCAATATGAGCATCCAGGTTCCGCTATTGGTTATTGACCGGAAATGTGTCTCAGTCATGTCTACATAGTTCTCGAACCCGTAGGGTCTGCACGCTTAACATTCGATGACGATTGGTATTATGAGTTTATGTGATTTGATGTACCGAAGGTAGTTCGGAGTCCTGGATGTGATCACAGACATGACGAGGAGTCTCAAAATGGTTGAGACATAAAGATTGATATATTGGACGACTATATTCGGACACCGGAAGTGTTCCGGAGAAGTTTCGGATAAAACCGGAGTGCCGGAGGGTTACCAGAACCCCCCGGGGAACTAATGGGCCTTATTGGGCCCTAGTGGAGAGAGAGGGACCGGCGAGGGCACGCCGCGCGCCCCCTCTCCCTGAGTCCGAATAGGACAAGGAAGGGGGGGCCTTGCCTTCCCTCTCTCCCTCTCCTTCCTTCCCCCTCCCTTCCCCAAGGTGGAAACCTACTAGGAATAGGGATTCCTAGTAGGAATCCTTCTTGGGGCGCGCCCTACAGGGGTCGGCCGGCCTCCTCCCCTACTCCTTTATATACGGGAACAGGGGGCACCCTAGAACACACAAGTTGACAATTGTTTTAGTCGTGTGCGGTGCCCCCCTCCACAGTTACACACCTCGGTCATATCGTCATAGTGCTTAGGTGAAGCCTTGCGCCCGTAACTTCATCATCACCGTCACCACGCCGTCGTGCTGACGAAACTCTCCCTCGGCCTCAACTGGATCAAGAGTACGAGGGACGTCCCCGAGCTGAACGTGTGCTAACACGGAGGTGCCGTACGTTCGGTGCTTGGATCGGTTGGATCACGAAGACGTACGACTACATCAACCGCGTTAACTAAACGCCTCCACTTTCGGTCTACGAGGGTACGTGGACACACTCTCCCCCACATTGCTATGCATCACATAGATAGATCATGCGTGATCGTAGGATTTTTTTTGAAATTACCTGTTTCCCCAGCAGGTGTCACCGACAGTCTTGGAGTCTACCAAAAGAATATGGAAGAGGGGGAAACAGATAAATAATGCAGCAGACAAATGCAGCACAAAGCATGTCATGGTAGTATGTGATGACGAAATGCTCTAATGCAAGCAACTCTATGCATTTTAAAGGGGTGTGGATAGCATAAACAGATTCGTTATATTTTGTTGATCAATTTTCATATATAATTTATTTTAATCTGAGTTATGATTTATTGTACTCCCTCCGTCCTTAAATACTTGTCAGAGAGATGGATAAAATTGAATGTATCTATAACTAGAATACGTTTAGATACATCAATTTTTCCGACAAGTATTTCCGGACGGAGGGAGTATATGATTTTTCAAAGTTTTAAATGATTTTCTAATTTTCTGGATTTAACTTAATTCAGAATTAAATTAATATTTAATTGCTATGGGTACATAGAAGTGTACCCAGAAGTTTGTACTAGTGGCTACCAATGGGGCCTTGGTGGTCTAGTCAACAGTTGACCAATCAACGTTGACTGGTCAATAGGGTCAGGGGCCCACCTGTCATAGCTAGGACTTTTCCTTTTATTTTCTTTTTCTTTAACTGGAAGCTAATTAAGGGTTACCCCTCTGATTAAACTGGGCTTGGCCCTTAGGAAGTGGCCCGAGGCCACAAAGGGGGGGGGGGGCGTGCACGCGCGCGAGCGCGGCAGAGGCCACGACGCATGGGTTGGGGCGCGGGAGCGGCGGACAGGGCGTGAGCGAAGCAGAGTGAGCGGCTGCGGGCAGCGGCGGGCGGAGCGCGACGGCAAGACGACAAGCAGCAGCAGCACTGCAGTGGGCAGCAAAAGCAGAGCAGCGGAGGCGGCGTCAGCAGCAACAACGCGGCAACAGCGGCAGCAGCACGGGCAGGCACAGGAGCGGGCGAGCGACGCGGGAAGAGGGGGAACGCGGGGGATCCGAAAGAGGGGGCTCACTGGGAGCCTGCTGGCGAGCTAGAGAAGGCATGGGTCATCGGAATCGAGGGGATCAACAGCTAGGCGGGGCGGCCGAAGCTTGGGAAAGCGGTGCGGCCGACGCGGGCTCCTAGCTCCAATCCGGTGGTGAGGAAGATGAAGGAGACGGCGGCGGAGCTCCTGGACGTGGTGGTGCGATGCGGGGCAGCCGATGTGCGCGTGAACGACGGAGGTACGACGACGACGGCGTCGGGTGGGTAGTGGGGGAGAGCAAAGCGGTGCGAGGGGAGGGAAGAGAGGAAGGACTAGGGTTCGTCCAGGGATCAAGGGAGTCTTGTAGGCACCGGGGGGCATGGATGGCCGCCATGCACGCCCATCACCCGCGGATGGGCGCCACAGCCTTCCCTGCCTCGTGTAGCAGGAGGAAGGAGACGTGTGAAGGGGTGTGGGCTGGGCCTCAGTGCACTGTGGCACTTAGGCCCATTTGCACAGTAGCGTTAGGCCCTTTTTATCTTTAATCTTTTTCTATTATTATTTATTTATTTTCTGCTTTGCATTTCTTTTATACATTATTTGATTTTTTCTAAACTTAAAAGTGAGCACATAAATAGTATGCAATATTTGGATTTAGTACAATTAGTTGCAAAAATATTCTGAGTAATATACGCATTTATTTATATTAAATTGGTTAAATAAAATGCTTATGGGTCAGTTATAAATAGCTTAGGGGCATTTAAATACTTTGAAAAATATTGGTTCATTCATGACAATTAGTTAGTGAATATTTGCAACCGAACCTACATTTTTATTTTACCTTTTGAAATTTTTAATTATTCAACTTGCATTTGAATTTGAATTTGAATTTGGTTTTCAACTAGAGGCAATTAAGCTTAACAAAAAGTGGTGACATGGCATCATTAGTCAGAGATCACTATAGCTTAATTACAAGGGTGTCACAATGAAGATCCATAATAAGATTAATGATTAAACAAGTCTCAATCTCCAGATGAATACGAATATTGTTATACACCCTAATCTTACAACTTGGAATTCCTCTCACAATGGTGATGATGAAATGAAATGAGTATGAAGGTGGAAGAACAAACTAGAAGGATCTCCTGTGGTTATTCTTCTCCGGATCTCTTCTCTCTCTGTTCTGGATGGTGTGGCGGTGGCTAGGTTTCTCTAATGGTGTGTTCTCCTTTACGGAAGTTGTTCCTGTAGACGAGGGGGGTCTCATGGCCCCTCATACGACTGTCCATACAAGCGCACATGCTCGTATGGGTGGTTGTCTTGTGCTGTGGTGCGCCTGATGGTGAATCCTCCAACATGGAAAGTGTTCCATTTGCCTTGATTTATCCGGTCTCTGAACCGGTCTTCAACTCTGGTCGCACCATGGTTTATCCGAGTTACTCGTCATCTTGGGTCGCCGGTCTTGAAGCTGGTCCTATGAGAACTTTCCTCGACCAGTATCTTCTTGTAGCCGAGCTCTGATGCCAGACTACATCTGAGATGACGTAGACCACCTCGATATTCTAGAAATGTTGAAGCGGTGGGATCGAGCTGCATGCCAAAAAAGTCTCCCACGCAGCCAACCGCTCGTAGCCAACCTCCATGTTGGACTATTTCCGAAGTGGCACGCGCCACCTCGATCTTGAGTTGTCGATGTAGATGGTTAGCCTCCCAGGGGAAAAGTTGTCCCAACAAGCCGACTTCCGTGAGCCGATTTTTCATGAATTTTTTTTGGATTGGTGCAATTTATTATCTGTTAAGATATACAACTAGTATCCATAAAGGTGTGTGATGGCTTAAAAACTGCTATGCACCTGAAGGATAAAAAAAAACCACTGATCCCAGTAACCCCTGAGACTTAGGTCGATTCACAAAATCGTCCCAAGGATTGAATTCTCACTTGGCAGCATACTTTAGAAAAAGAGGTGTGCAGTAGCCCCCGAGCCTCAAGTTGAGCGCGAAGGCTGGTTGAATCCACTATTGTCGGCTTGAGCCCCCGAGGATTGAATCCGGCTATTGTACTTCCCAAAGACTTGGCCTGATTGCCTTAAATTTAAGTGGCAAAAGAAGTAAGGCAATCCGGCTATTAGCCAAGTACCTGAGCCTAAATTTAAGTGGCAAAAGAAGTAAGGCAATTTGGCTATTGGCCGTACTTGAGCCGACAAAGGAACAATAGGAAAAGGCTTCAAACGACTGAAGAAGAAAACACTTAGACTGTTAGGACACAGATTAAAGTGAAGGATTTAACAACCCCCAAGTCTACCTTGACTTAGGTAAATTACTTAGAATGGTCAAAACGAACAAGGAGAAAAACATCTTTATTCAACCCATATAAAGCATGACCAAACTACAGAAAAACTGAAATTTGTAATCTTTTAAGCATGAAAGTGACTTAGCTGGTTTTATGCTCGCGGTGTTGATAACGCGGTCGAGGCTTGCATATCTCCTATATCAAAATCTAACGACCCACCATCCATTTCCTCCTTCAAATAACCACCATATTTCTCTTCCTCCTCCAGACGCGCACGTCTTTCTCCCTCCTCCCACATACCACCAACCAGACTGTCTACTCACGTCCCCATGTGGCTACAGGTGCCCCGGCACGAGCCTCGTCGCCTCCCGCCGCCTTGGTTATCCTTCTAAACCTTGACGACATTGGATTATCTCCGGCGAGCCAGCGCCCCACCCTCACCCCCCCACACACACATACACGCACACGCGCGCGCCCGAATTGTCAACCCTTGCCCTCCCCCCTTCGCTTGGGACGCCGCTATCGCATCGTCCCCAACTTGTAGTTGTTCCCGTCCAAGCCTAGCCGCCGTGCCCGCACCTCACTGCGATTAGCGTTGTCTTGGCGCTAATGCCCAATTCAACTGATGCGAAATCTTTTTTAGGTAATACTCCCTCCATCCCACAATATAAGACATTTTTGCAAGCTAGCAAGCTATGTTAGCTTGCAAAAGCGTCTTATATTATGAGACAGTGGGGGGGTACTTTTTAGCCATATAAAATCAATGACATAGGATTTTAATGTGCAATACTTAGGCACATTTAGATGTGCTTTAGCAAAACCGACTTTTTTAGAGTCATTTTTAGGTACTTCCTCCGTTTCTAAATATAAGTCTTTGCAGAGATTTTCCTAGGAACAACATACTGATATATATAGACTTATTTTAAAATGTAAATTCAGCTTCGTATGTAGTCTATATTAGAATCTCTAACTAAAAGGACTTGTATTTAGGACGGGAGTTTTTTTTTTTTTTGAGCGGTAGGAACGGAGGGAGTACATGAGAAATAGGAGTAGCAAGGGGGAAAAGAAAATTGGCTGCTGCTACACCTATTTGGAGAATCCAGTCCAGCAGTGAATGGTCACGTCACTTTCAAGGCCCAGGCCGGAAAGCACACGCCAGCCAACTCACCACCCAGAACCAACCAAACTCCGACCACACGGAAAACCCAACCTTTGCTTCCCCTTCCTTCCAATCCACCAGATCGACGATTCGCCATGCTCCCCCGTGCACCACTCCGGCCATGAGCCTCGCGCTCCATGGCGCCGCCCCGTGCTCGCGCCCTCCTCCTGCCGCTGGCGGCGGCCACCGTCCTAGTCGCCTCCACCATCTTCCTCTTCGCCGCCGCCGGCGCCAGCCGCTGGCGCCCCGCCGACACCGGCCTCCCCGTCCCGGCAACCCCCGCCGACTTCTCGGCCGTCCCTATCTCCGTGAGTGTAACATCCGCCTCCAAGGGTAAAGAGCTCTCCTTTCTTGATGAGAATGGCCGCCCCGACGACCCCAGCTCCGGCTCGGCGGCGGCTGCTGAACCTGGGAGATGCGACCCCCGCGACGCTGCCGTCAGGGTGTTCGTTTACGACATGCCGCCGGAGTTCCACTTCGGGCTGCTCGGCTGGGCTCCACCTCCCGGGAACGGCGGCGGCGTCTGGCCTGACGTCAGCGGCGGCACAGTCCCGCGCTACCCCGGTGGGCTTAACCAGCAGCACAGCGTGGAGTACTGGCTCACGCTGGACCTCCTGGCATCATCGTCAGCAGCACCGTGCGGTCCGGCGGCGAGGGTTGCCGACTCTCGTGATGCGGACGTGATCTTCGTCCCCTTCTTCGCGTCCCTCAGTTACAACCGCCACTCCAAGGCCGTGCCGCCGGAGAAGGTAAGCAGAGACATGTACCTACAGGAGAAGCTCGTCAGGTATCTGGTGGCGCAGCCGGAGTGGAAGAGGTCCGGCGGTGCCGACCATGTCGTCGTCGCGCACCACCCCAACAGCTTGCTCCACGCCCGATCGGCGCTGTTCCCAACAGTGTTCGTGCTGTCTGACTTCGGGAGGTACCACCCCAGGGTTGCCAGCTTGGAGAAGGATCTCATTGCGCCATACCGACATATGGCGAAGACATTTGTGAATGACACGGCCGGGTTTGATGATCGGCCGACATTGTTATACTTCCGGGGAGCCATTTACAGGAAGGAGGTAATAATTCTGCTTACTAATCTGGTTCTGCACACTGCAAACTAAATTCTGTATAACCTATGACTATGAGACGCCAATCATGACATACTATAATGGCACTGCTTAATTCTCGCAAAAGCCTGCTGGTATTTGCCAAGTAGGTTTAGCTGATGCAGAGAATTGGTTAGATTTATATTGAGTGACATAATTCAGAATTTGGTAAAAATTGTTGTAATTGAATCATTATGCTGAGACTCTATGATGGGTGGAGCGATCATTAGGCATTTCTTAGGTAAGATCCTAAGGTTTCAGAATTCCAGCTTTGATGTGTTTTCAGTTTTAGCTGCAAAAGTTACTGCTATAGTGCTACTACAAAGTGCCGTATTTTGAGTTGTGGCTGATGGTAGCAAATGTTATTAGTATTAAACCGTGTACATTATGCACCAGCTAGTGCTTCTGAATACACGATGAGGCAAATTGGATAGCTTGGCGCAATCTAAAACTTAAAACCATCAAGGTGGTTCCCCTCACCTGGGTTGAGATGAATTAAATATACTCAGAAAATTTTCAGCCTTATGCATGAATCGGAACACAATTTGTGCATCTCCTTGACCGCTGGTAGATAGATGTTGTGCATAAGTTCTTATTTAAAAGATACTCCCTCCGTCCCATGATATAAGATGTTATTACAACCATATATTGGTTGTATTGGTTGTAATAACATCTTATGTTGTGGGATGGAGGGAGTAGTATATATTAATACATGTTGCAGATTTTAACCCCATTATGTCTGTATGTGAGAAAACTAGTGTTTGGTGCCATGATATATCACATCATATTTTCTTTTCCAGGGAGGAAACATTCGGCAGGAACTATATAATATGCTCAAAGACGAGAAGGATGTTTTCTTTTCCTTCGGAAGCGTCCAGGATCATGGTGTCAGCAAAGCCAGCCAGGGAATGCACTCATCAAAGTTTTGCCTAAACATTGCCGGGGATACCCCGTCTTCCAATCGTCTCTTTGACGCTATAGTAAGCCACTGTGTCCCTGTTATCATAAGTGACGACATTGAGCTCCCTTACGAGGATATCCTAGACTATTCAAAGTTCTCCATCTTTGTCCGTTCCTCTGATGCTATTAAAAAGGGTTACTTGATGAGACTAATTAAAGGCATAAACAAGCATCGATGGACAAGGATGTGGAAGAGGCTCAAAGAAGTGGATAAACATTTTGAGTACCAATTCCCATCTCATAAGGATGATGCGGTTCAGATGATCTGGCAAGCATTGGCCAGGAAGGTGCCTTCGATCCGACTGAAGGCACATAGGTTTAGAAGATCTTCAAGATCTGAAAGAGGAAGCAAATAAACAGGAAGGAGGTGTATGTATTGATGATGTGCTCCAGATGATAGGGCAAGCAGTGGCTAGGAAAGGTGCCTTCGATTCGGATGAAGTCACATATGTTTAGAGGATTTTCAAGATCTGAAAGAGGAACCAAATAAACAGGAAAAAGTGTGTATGTATCTTGCTTCTAGGCTAATCTAACACAGCATTCACTGACACTGGCACATCAGTTGCATTTTCCCTTTGAGGAACATTGTAAATTAGAAGATTCAGGTTGAATGTTTGGTTATACCTTGGAACAAAAACAGATAGCTCAGACTTTTATTGGTCCAGTTGAATGTATGTTAGGAAGGCACATGCTTATTTTTAATGTAACATATACTCCATCCGACAGATAGCTCAGAATGTATGTTTGCTCAGAGTTTATCCCACTTATATAATTTACTTCAAAATAGTCCCCCCGTCCGGAATTACTTGTCGCATAAATGAATAAAAATGGATGACTAAAATATGTCTTGATACATTCATTTCTCTGAAATGGATAAAAATGGATGACTAAATACGTCTTGATACATTCATTTCCCAAACAAATATTTTGATACATTCATTTCTCCGACAAATATTTTCAGACGGAGGGACTATTTTGAAGTAAATTATAGAAGTAGATAGAAATATTGTCAGACGGAGGGACTATTTTGAAGTAAATTATATAAGTGGGATCCATGCTAGCTGTTTCCGATGATGCTGTGACCAAAGCGATTGATCTCATGTGAATTTATGTTGTGTATTCAGAAAGATCCAGCTTAAAGGCAAATCAAAATGTTTGGGTTCCTTCGATTCAAAGGATTTTCATAGGAATTGTTGATGATTAGAATCCTTACAAAATTTTTCTATGTTGGTTGTTTGATTCATAACTCCGTCTATGTTGTCTCAACATAGCCGGTCCCAAGCCCGGGTAAAGGAGGAGGGTTGTGATAGGCTTGGCGAGCCAACGTAAAAACTCAGCCATTCTTATGGAGATGAAACCCAAAAGATTTTCGTTGGGGCGTAACCCTCTCAGCGACGCGCCACATCGGAACCCGGGTGTGGTGGAAAATGGGCAAAGGCCGGGCCGTCACCCCTCAAGTGGCGCGCCGTATCTTGATCCGGATACGGTGGCAAGTGAGCGAGGATCGGATCGTCGCATCCTTAGTGGCGCGCTACATCGGCGCCCGAATGTAGTGGAAAATGAGCAAGGGTCTTCGCATTTGACTCGACGAGGCGAAGGGTAAGGAAGCTAGCCGAGCCTAGGAGGATTCGCTTAGGTAGCTGGAACGTAGGGTCTCTGACAGGGAAGCTTCGGGAGCTAGTTGATGCAGCGGTGATGAGAGGTGTTGATATCCTTTGCGTCCAAGAAACCAAATGGAGAGGACAGAAGGCGAAGGAGGTGGAGGATACCGGCTTCAAGTTGTGGTACACGGGGACGGCTGCAAACAGAAATGGCGTAGGCATCTTGATCAACAAGAGCCTCAAGTATGGAGTGGTAGACGTCAAGATACGTGGGGACCGGATTATCCTGGTCAAGCTGGTAGTTGAGGACTTGGTTCTCAATGTTATCAGCGTGTATGCCCCGCAAGTAGGCCACAATGAGAACACCAAGAGGGAGTTCTGGAAAGGCTTGGAAGACATGGTTAGGAGTGTACCGATTGATGAGAAGCTCTTCATAGGAGGAGACCTCAATGGCCACGTGGGTACATCTAACACAGGTTTTGAAGGGGCGCATGGGGGCTTTGGCTATGGCATCAGGAATCAAGGAGAAGATGTCTTAAGCTTTGCTCTAGCCATCAACATGATTGTAGCTAACACCCTCTTTAGAAAGAGAGAATCACATCTGGTGACTTTTAGTAGTGGCCAACACTCTAGCCAGATTGATTTCATCCTCTCGAGAAGAGAAGATAGGCGTGCGTGCCTAGACTGTAAGGTGATACCTGAAGAGAGTGTTGTATCCCAGCATAAGCTGGTGATTACTGACTTCCGCTTTCGGATTCGTGTCCAGCGGGATAAGCGTGCCAAAGTCGCTAGAACGAAGTGGTGGAAGCTCAAGGGGGAGGTAGCTCAGGTGTTCAAGGAGAGGGTAATTAAGGAGGGCCCTTGGGAGGAAGGAGGGGATGCAGACAATGTGTGGATGAAGATGGCGACTTGCATCCGTAAGGTGGCCTCGGAGGAGTTTGGAGTGTCCAGGGGAAGGAGAAGCGAAGATAAGGATACCTGGTGGTGGAATGATGATGTCCAGAAGGCGATTAAAGAGAAGAAAGATTGCTTCAGATGCCTATACCTGGATAGGAGGGCAGACAACATAGAGAAGTACAAGATGGCGAAGAAGGCCGCAAAGCAAGCTGTTGGTGAAGCAAGGGGTCGGGCATATGAGGACCTCTACCAACGGTTAGGCACGAAGGAAGGTGAAAGGGACATCTATAATATGGCTAAGATCCGGGAGAGGAAGACGAGGGATATTGGCCAAGTCAAATGCATCAAGGACGGAGCAGGCCAACTCTTGGTGAAGGACGAGGAGATTAAGCATAGATGGTGGGAGTACTTCGACAAGCTGTTCAATGGGGAGAATGAGAGTTCTACCATTGAACTGGATGACTCCTTTGATGAGACCAGCATGCGTTTTGTGCGGCGCATCCAGGAGTCTGAGGTGAAGCAGGCTTTAAAAAGGATGAAAGGAGGCAAGGCGATGGGCCCTGATTGTATCCCCATTGAGGTGTGGAAAGGTCTCGGGGACATAGCGATAGTATGGCTAACCAAGCTTTTCAACCTCATTTTTCGGGCAAACAAGATGCCAGAAGAATGGAGACGGAGTATATTAGTACCAATCTTCAAGAACAAGAGGGATGTTCAGAGTTGTACTAATTACCGTGGAATTAAGCTGATGAGCCATACAATGAAGCTATGGGAGAGAGTCATTGAGCACCGCTTAAGAAGGATGACAAGCGTGACCAAAAATCAGTTTGGTTTCATGCCTGGGAGGTCGACCATGAAAGCCATTTTCTTGGTACGACAACTTATGGAGAGATATAGGGAGCAAAAGAAGGACTTGCATATGGTGTTCATTGACTTGGAGAAGGCCTATGATAAGATACCGCGAAATGTCATGTGGTGGGCCTTGGAGAAACACAAAGTTCCAGCAAAGTACATTACCCTCATCAAGGACATGTACGATAATGTTGTGACAAGTGTTCGAACAAGTGATGTCGACATTGATGACTTCCCGATTAAGATAGTACTGCATCAGGGGTCAGCTTTGAGCCCTTATCTTTTTGCATTGGTGATGGATGAGGTCACAAGGGATATACAAGGAGATATCCCATGGTGTATGCTCTTTGCGGATGATGTGGTGCTAGTTGACGATAGTCGAACGGGGGTAAATGGAAAGTTAGAGTTATGGAGACAAACCTTGGAATAGAAAGGGTTTAGGCTTAGTAGAACTAAAACCGAGTACATGATGTGCGGTTTCAGTACTACTATGTGTGAGGAGGAGGAGGTTAGCCTTGATGGCCAGGTGGTACCTCGGAAGGACACCTTTCGGTATTTGGGGTCAATGTTGCAGGAGGATGGGGATATTGATGAAGATGTGAACCATCGAACCAAAGCCGGATGGATGAAGTGGCGCCAAGCTTCTGGCATTCTCTGTGACAAGAAAGTGCCACAAAAGCTAAAAAGCAAGTTCTACAGGACGGCGGTTCGACCCGCAATGTTGTATGACGCGGAGTGTTGACCGACTAAAAGGCGACATGTTCAACAGTTAGGTGTGGCGGAGATGCGTATGTTGAGATGGATGTGTGGCCACACGAGGAAGGATCGAGTCCGGAATGATGATATACGAGATAGAGTTGGGGTAGCACCAATTGAGGAGAAGCTTGTCCAACATCGTCTGAGATGGTTTGGGCATATTCAGCGCAGGCCTCCAGAAGCTCCAGTGCATAGCGGACGGCTAAAGCGTGCGGAGAATGTCAAGAGAGGGCGGGGTCGACCGAATTTGACATGGGAGGAGTCCGTTAAGAGAGACCTGAAGGATTGGAGTATCGACAAAAAGCGAGCTATGGACAGGGATGCGTGGAAGCTTGCTATCCATGTGCCAGAGCCATGAATTGGTTGCGAGATCTTATGAGTTTCACCTCTACCCTACCCCAACTTGTTTGGGACTAAAGGCTTTGTTGTTGTTGTTGTTGTTTGATTCATAAGATTGAGTACTATATGAACTTTTTCTAAGGATTTTTTATACTACTTTCCATTGAATTCTTCGTATTTACTCAAACCTTTTTGCAAAATATTCTTCATTTTTCCTATGTTGCAATCAAACAACCCAAAATCCTTCCGGTAAGTTGAGATGAGCATGAGCATGACATTCCGAATGTTCTTATGTTCTTCCTATTCCAGCATTTAGAATCCTGCTAATCAAGAAGGCCCTTAACATTACATGTAACCTCCGCTATACCACTACAAAACCGCAGGCTATCTTTGAAACAATAAGACACAGATTTCATGATTGAGCACATATAACTGGAAAACGTTTACCCATATCATCAAAAAACATTTGAAGAGTCAACGAAAGGATATATTATCATATACTCCCTCCATCCGGAAATACTTGTCATCAAAATGGATAAAAGTGAATGTATCTAGATATATTTTAGTTCTAGCTACATCTTTATCTTTTTTTATCCATTTTGATAACGAGTATTTCTAGACGGAGGGAGTATTTCACAGTATTAAGCCGAGACAAGTATACAACGGGCTCGCAAAACATATTAGAACGGCATTTCTTTGAATCTTTGTCATATACAAATACAATTAATAATATTACAACAGGATCCTCCACTAAGAGGCTGAATCTGCATGGCAGCCGTCAACCAATCAGAGAAAGATTACAGCGCCCATCTCCTAAAGAAATTAGACACCTTATTATAGATAAACTATACTATCACGGCCTCCAGGTCATGTATTCGTCTCAAACAGGAAAACTGGCACCTTTCCGCTTCGAAGAGAGCAATCAAAGACACCTGCAGAATTCTGTGAAATTTCAGCAAATCATCATCCATATTAGCATATTACTTCCTACTATTATGGATGTTGATATGGAGTATTGGACAAGAGATTAAACACGAATCCGCAGGAAAAAAAAACCCATACTACTTGATATGCACTTCCGCATGAAAAATATCCCACTGAACAAAAAATTACTGTACCCACTAAAAATATCTTCTTAGAAGAAACTTGGTTAGAACCCAAGAAACGGATAACAATTTGCTCAGGAATACAAATAGCAAGCACAAGAAAAACGAACAAAAAGAAATCGATAAAAAAAAAGATGAAAACCATTCCAAGAAAGCAAGAAAGTAATGGAGATTGTTTTGTTTGTTGCGTGAGCCCGCGCGGCCATCATCGCGCGCGCTCCGACCGCGGGCAGTCGTCATCGCTCGCCGCCGGCAGCTGCCGCTGATGCCGCGTCTCTCAACCCAAACGTCGCGCGCCACCTTCCCGCAAGCCCTTGCTGGACCGCGGTGGCGGCGCGGCCGATGGGAGAGAAGACTCCGGAAGCCTCGGCGCCGCCGTACGGCTCGCTCGGATAAGATCAAGTAGTGTTCGGGTCGAAACCCTAGCTTCCTGCTTCTCCCATCGCGCCCTCTTATCGACGACAACAACCCACCGTAGGCCATGGAAAGCCCAGTACTTGGAGGCCCGCATAAAGTCCAATTGACCAGCTCGGCCCATTACCTTCGAGGTCGGTCCACATGTCATAGGAAGTGCTGCGCGAGTGAGGCCGAAACCCTAACGCCTCCACGCTATATAATCGTTCTCTCGCCGCCGTGATCCCCTCTACGCGCCGCCACCCAAAACCCTAACCTGTGCCGCCGCGCTCACAGCAACCAAGCACACCGCCGCAGCCACCATGGCAGCCGTTCTCACCCGCCCGACGCCGGGCACCGTCCAGTGCTTCGGCCGGAAGAAGACCGCCGTCGCCGTTGCCTACTGCAAGCCCGGGCGCGGCCTCATCAAGGTCAACGGCGCGCCGATCGAGCTCATCCGCCCCGAGATGCTCCGCCTGAAGGCCTTCGAGCCGATCCTGCTCGCCGGCAGGTCCCGCTTCAAGGACATCGACATGCGCATCCGCGTTCGCGGCGGCGGGAAGACGAGCCAGATCTACTCCATCCGCCAGGCCATCGCCAAGTCTCTCGTCGCCTACTACCAGAAGTACGTCGACGAGGCGGCCAAGAAGGAGGTGAAGGAGATCTTCGGCCGCTACGACCGGACGCTCCTCGTCGCCGACCCGCGCCGTTGCGAACCCAAAAAGTTTGGCGGTCGCGGTGCCCGAGCGCGTTTCCAGAAGTCGTACCGTTGAGCTCCGGCGAGATCTCTTGTTGGGTATGGCGGCGGTGGCCTACTGCTTGCCTGCCTATCTATCTACCTTTTACCGCTAGTAGTTTGTTTTCTTTTGGACCAATGAATTGGGTATGATCTCTAAGAACTATGAGTTGTCTGCAGTATCATGCCTAGTTGACGAAGGGGTTTTGTTATCATAATCTTATGTTAATGATGAAACTGAATGTTCTGTTTGAGCATAACTGTTTGCGATTTGATATTTAGTTGAATAGGTAAAATGCAGCTTTATTTAGAATCTGTGAATGATATGCCCATCATTTCTAGTAAGTATTGCACGAAATGTTTCTCATGTTGGAGGTGAACAAAACATGCATGGCCTCACGCCTGATGTTGTAATAGATTCTTAGAATATGGTTCCTTATCTTATCTATGTGTACTTCCACTTCCAAGATTAAGCCTCCTTCAGCTGTTGTAATTGTTGAAGACCCTGCATGTTGCTATCAGCCTATCATCATTGATACTGATGTTGTGAATTTATCCTGTGATTCCCATTCATGACCATGTTTATGCGCCATTGTTTTTTGGTGTTGTTTTTAGTCAAGCATTTCTATCTGGGTTAGATTGAGGACCAGCACTTGCTCGGGTCTCTCTATAGCTTGGTATTACGCCGCTGCCAGTTTTTGGGCATTTTAATGCCCAGTCTGATACCCCAGTGGCATGTTCATGTCATTATTTATGTGCTGCCGTCCGGCCGTTTATATGGAAGTTATGCCCTTGTGTTTGATGTTACATTGGGCTTGTAATTTTGGGTAACAATTTTGTGCGAGGCAATTTCTATATCCCCTACATGGCTGCATGTCCAGGGCACAATGCGCTTCTTATTGGGAAGTGGTTCTATCCGGCCGAGCGGCCTGGAACTTTGCCCTCGTGTGGAGCATACTACATATTGGTGGACATGCCATTTTACGGGTCCTCAAAATCAAATTCAATTGGTCTCTGGATCATCATGGAACCCTGGATCATCATCACGGGAATGGCACTTCGGTTGTGGAGAGGGGCAGCCTACGGTCTTGACCCAGCGCCTCCAATTCTGTTAGGCCTTGTTCGGTTGGCGCCCAATCCCTGCCAAACCCCGTGGTTTCGGCCTGACCGGGATTCGACCCCCGACCTCGTTTATAAGTGCATTCGCTTAAACCCGGTCGTGGCGACACCCCCGCCCAATCCCTCCCAAACCACGTGGAAGAAAAAAATCGAGCCCTCCCTCCCTGAATCCCCGAGCTCTCTCTCTCTCTCACTCACGGCGGCGGGGCAACCATCCGGAGGCGGCGATGGCGGCATACTTCCCCACACTCCCTTCTCTCCCATCCGGTAAGCCTCTTCTCCTTCTCCTCCTCTCCTCCTCTTCTTTCCCATCTCCTCCTCCCAATCTTGACATGATGTTGACCAAGGGCAACGATTCATATAGTATATGGATTAGAAAGGGAGTAACCGAACAGGTTATGGTCACAGGGATTCATGTGGATGAGGAATAGCAGGAATAGCGGGGATGCGATGACAGGTTGGGGATCACCCAATCCCTAGGAGGTTGCAAAGCACTCGTGGAATCTAACCACGGCAACCGAACAAGGCCTTAGGAAAATGGAAAATCCGATCAGTAGATACGGACTGAAAATGAAAGCTGAAAAGCTGAACTTACCCATTATAGCTTGAATAGCCGTCCCTGTTCCTTAGGCGGGCAAACTCTTCTTCTCCTTTGAAAAGGTCGGCTAGTAAAACTCCTCTTCTCCTTTGAAAAGGTCGGCTAGTATGGCTGTCATTACTGCCTGGTTGTCAGGCCCTTCCGTTTGTAAGGGCATGAACACTGGAAGCATTAGTATACGGTGGTCTCATGCCCTCCATGTAGGCTTGTATGTGAAGCCATCGCTTTTTATAATATCATCCAACGAAAGCAGCAGCAGCATGTGGGTCCCATGTTGCTCCCTCTCTGTTACTTTACCCATCTTTTTCTTCCGGCAAAATTGACAAATTTGGCCTATGGACGAAATCAAATCACAGAATGAACTGCCCGTGAAACTATTTCACACGTCTGACCTTTTTATGTGACGCCCGACACGAAGGCGCCACACTACACTGTGCAACGCCTCACAGATAGGCGCTACACGCCTGGCCAGCGTCGCACCCGTGTGATCCAAAAATTACTAAGTCAGTGTGCAACGCCTGAGAGCTAGGCGCCACACTATACAGTGTAGCGCCTAGCTTCTAGGCGTTGCACTAGTGGTTGCTTCATTTTGTAGTGCAACCACTAGTGCGGCGCCTGAGACACACTATACACTGCAACGCCTAGCTCTTAGGCTCTGCATAATGACTAAGCAATTTTTAGGCAGTTTGGGGTGCAACGCTGGCCAGACATGTAGCGCCTATCCGTGAGGTGTTGCACAATGTAGTGTGGCGCCTTCGTGTCGGGCGTCACACAAAAAGGTCAGTCGCGTAAAATAGTTTCACGGGCAATTCATTCTCTGATTTGATTTCGTCCACAGGTCAAATTTGTCAAATTTGCCTTTTCTTCCTCATTCACACATGGATCAGCCAGGAGACAAACGATGGGCTGCTGCTAAGCCAGACCTTTTTTCTTTATCTCTAGCTTTTTTCCCTTAAGCACCCGCCTCTTCTGCAGGCAGCACTAGTAGGCATCCCTTCCTGACACCCGAACCTAGCTGGCCTGCGGAGCACCCAGTTGAGGGGACGCATTGGCCATGCCCTAATGGGTCGCGTCGCTTGTCCCATTATAACACCACAAGAGTGCATCCTTTGTTTAAGTGGTTGCACGCATCGAGTAACAGTGCCGACCATTACGTTGATAATGGCCAGACGCTGTACTTCTTGAGAGGGGTCTTTTGGTCGCCAAATAAATTGCTTCAAGGAGCGTTTGAGTATTCGGGCAGACCCCTCCGAGCTGGATCGATAGGGGGACATCTTCAATATAAAACCACTACGAGGTCCACCGTTCGGAGTCCTTCTTTGGGGTCCCGACGGGGTACCTTGAGGCAGAAATACTTTCTCCATAATTCAAAATGGGCCTCGTAGCCCAGGAACGTCTCGCAAAGGGCGACGAAGCCCGAGATATGCAGAATAGACCCAGGGGTGAGGTGATGGAGTTGGATCCCGTAGAACTCTAGCAAACCCCTTAGGAAAGGGTGAATAGGAAAGTGTCGGATTAAGGGATCCACAAACCCTTGAGAGGTTTGAACTCTGGGGTGTGTGCGGAGATCTCAACCTATCCAGCCTGCCTACTCGCGATCCTCCTAAGCCTAGCGCGTCGAGCTCGAAAGGACAAAGAGACACAACAGTTTATACTGGTTCGGGCCACCGTTGTGGTGTAATGCCCTAATCCAGTGTGGTGTTGTGGATTGGCTTAAAAGACTGAGGATGAACTAGTACAGTGGATGAACAAGCCTCAGAAGGTGAGGTGTTCTTGAGCTGGTGTGGTGTATGCTAGCTCTACTTGTTCTCATTCCGTCCCCTTCTATGGTGGTGGCTAGTCCTATTTATAGTGGCCTTGGTCCTCTTCCTAAATATGAGCGGGAAGGGATCCCACAACGGCCGGATTTGAAAGGGGACAAGCAGTACAGTCTATCCCGACAAAAGTAGTCTTTGCCTGCGAAAAGCCTCTGGTCGTGACGCCGTGGTGGGCTCGTCGATGACCTCCGTCCTGCCTTCCTGGCGGTCTTGTTCTCGTTGCACCAGAATGGAAACCTTTGGCTGATTCCTCGGCACTCCGCGTCTGCAGCTTGCCTCCCTTGCACCGAAGAGGAAACCTACGCTATGCACCCGCCTGGCGCCCGCCTGGCCTTGGTCGTCATGGCTCACGTCAGCTGAGCCTCGTGAGGTAACCTCCATAGAACTCTCTGCCCCTCAGGAGCCAGCCTGAGGAGGCCGATTCCTTCGGGGGTCCTGGCGTCGCCTGCCTCGCGAGGCTTGGCACCTCGTGAGTGTCTTGTGGTGCTGGTGTTGATGTCGGGCCGTACCAGGCCGTCGATGGAGCCACGCGGTGGGCCGCAGGCAGGCAAGGCTGGATACCCCCGAATCCAGGACGCCGACAGTAGCCCTCGGGCCCAAGGCGCGCTCGGACTTGGCTTCCAGGCGAAGCCAAAGGGCAAGTGCGTAGCGCCGTGGGCCCTAATCGCATGCGGCCTTGACGACGCATGGCGATTGATGGGACGTGGGCGACTCCGCTTCCCCACGCTTCCTCGGCAACTGCTTCCGTCTGACAAAAGGGGTGTCGCCTGCTTCCAGGCCTTCATTGGACCTTCTTCGTCTTGCTCCAGATCCCTTTCTCCTCGCAGCGGAAGGACTCCCCAGATCTGCCGATTCCCCCCAAATCTTCTGCTCGATGGCCGCCGAGAAGACCGCGGCTCCTGCCTCGAATGCCGGCCCTGCCTGGTATGAGTCGGGGCTGCTTGCGCCCTGCGTGGCCGGGGAGAAGCTCCAGACCACGCTCCTGATGGCGAGCGACGACAACGACTGGAAGGAGACTGCGCTCTGGGTCGCCACCGCTGCACCGGAGCCTGCGAATAGCACCTTCTTCCCCTTCTTCATGCACCTCCAGGGCCCGGATCGTCGTTTAGCGCAGGGGCGCCTGGGGCTGATCTCTGGCTGGCTCAGGGCCGACGCGTCTGTTCGCGCGGCCTGGGGCTCTGCGGAAGAGGCCTAGAAAGTGCTTGGGTTGACCGCCACTGAGCGCAACCTGGCGTGGAAGGAGGCTGCAGAAGCTGAAGACCGATGCCGCTTCGGGATCGGCAGGCCACCCAGGCCAGCCAGCTCCAGGAGCGTGAAGAGAAGCTGAAGGCCCAGGAAGCTGCCGTCGCAAACCGAGACGCCGAGGTGAAGAAGACGGCCTTAGAGCAGGCTGGAGAGCGCGACCGCTTGACGAAGCTGAAGGAGGAGGCGGAGGCAGCCCAAGCGGCCCTCGCCGAGGCCAAGAAGGTGGCCGCCATGGAGCGCAACACTCTTACCTCCCTCGGGGCACGTTTCCACAAGGCCCAGAAGGCGCTCTTTGGAGATGATCCCTCAAAGAAGGCGGTGGTGACGACCCCAAGGGAGAGCCCTGCTGCTCTGCTTCCTGAAATCATGGCGGTGCTTGAAGATGCTGTCGACGGGTTTGCTTCCTTGGTGGAAAGCGAGGCGCGCTTACTTTCTTCCTCGGCTCTGACGTGCGTCTTCAGCCATCTTTATCTCTAGGATGCGAGCTTCGACCTCTCCTCCTTCCTTACTCCGATGGACTCCAACTCCCAGGATGATGCTGCTGCCGCCGTGAAGAGCTTCATGGACGCCATGCTGAGAATGTTCCTGGTCATTGGTCCTCCGACTGAAGCCGGTGGAACGGGCGACGCGCCTGGTGATGAGGCTCTGCTCGCGGGCAGTGGTGATGCCCAAGTCTGAAGAGGTGGCCCGACGATTCTGCTTTTTCCCTGTCTGTCCTATATCATGCAACATGCCTCGGGGAGGCGTTTAAAACTACTTGCTTGGAACAATACGTCCTGTAATAACTAGATAATGCTCCTTCAGCTTTTCAGTTTGCTTTGTTGTTCTGCGTCGGCAGAGCCCGGCCCTGCGCGTACCTCAGCCGTCACTGGGTCGTCCTTGACATGCGAACAACTTAGAAAAAGGTGCAGGGGCAAGCCTTGGTGTTCTGCGTCGGCAGGGCCAGGCGCATGCCTCAGCCGTCCTTGAGTCGTCTGGATCACCAGGACGAGCCCAAGAGGTAAGGGGCTACGTGACCAGTTAGGCTCCTGAGACGCGATGTTCAGGAGTCCCCTTTGACGTGCGAACGACTTGAAAAAGAAGGGTGAAAGCCAGGTCTTGGCGTTCTGTGTTGGCAGGGCCCGGCCCCGCGCATACCTCAGCCATCGTTGGGTCGTCCGGATCACCAGGACGAGTCCAAGAGGTGAGGGGCTACGTGACCAGTTAGGCTCCTGAGATACGATGCTCACGGGTCCCCCCTGACGTACGAACAGACCATCATACCTTTTCCTCGCCGAGCTCTCGCTTGGGAGGGGTGCGCGAAGACTAGGCCCATGAGGCCTGGCGAGGTGGGGTGCGCCAGACGTGACCTGAGCGTAGCCCCCGTGCCAAGCCCCCTCCCGCTACCTTCCCGAGGGAGAGCAGTGCGGTGAGGCTAGTCACTGAGCCCGGAGGCTCCCTGAGGTTAATGCGGCCGCGAGGCCACCCCCAGTTGTTTATCACCAGCGCGGAGCATGGCGCTTCCGCACTTGCACGGGCATAGCCGCTCCTCGGCAGTGTCGACGGCCAGCATGGTGCTTCCACTAGTGCATGGGAGGGGGCTCCCTCTAAGGAGAGCCCCTGGGGCGTGTACAACCCCACCCTGACACATGGCTTGCACGGCATGGCTGAAGGAGGTGTTGCTACCTCTTGAGCACTGCGTTGGATTTCCCCGAAGAGGAGAGGATGATGCAGTAAAGTAGCGTAAGTATTTCCCTCAGTTTTTGAGAACCAAGGTATCAATCCAGTAGGAGACCACGCACAAGTCCCTCGTACCTACACAAAACGATAGCAAACTCGCAACCAACGCTTAGGGGTTGTCAATCCCTTCACGGTCACTTACGAGAGTGAGATCTGATAGAGATAATATTTTTTGGTATTTTTGATAGATAGATGCAAAGTAAAAAGTAAAGGCAAAATAAAAACAAAGCAAGTAAATAAAGTGATATAGATTGATATGATGGGAATAGACCCGGGGGCCATAGGTTTCACTAGTGGCTTCTCTCAAGAGCATAAGTATTCTACGGTGGGTGAACAAATTATTGTTGAGCAATTGACAGAATTGAGCATAGTTATGAGTATATCTAGGCAATGATCATGTATATAGGCATCACGTCCAAAACAAGTAGATCGAAACGATTCTGCATCTACTACTATTACTCCACTCACCGACCGCTATCCAGCATGCATCTAGAGTATTAAGTAAAAACAGAGTAACGCCGTAAGCAAGATGACATGATGTAGAGGGATAAATTCATGCAATATGATAAAAACCCCATCTTGTTATCCTCGATGGCAACAATACAATACGTGCCTTGCAACTCTTTCTGTCACTGAGTAAGGACACCGCAAGATTGAACCCAAAGCTAAGCACTTCTCCCATTGCAAGAACTATCAATCTAGTTGGCCAAACCAAAAAGGATAATTCGAAGAGACTTGCAAAGATAACTCAATCATACATAAAAGAATTCAGAGAAGAATAAAATATTTTCCATAGATAATACTGGATCATAAACCCACAATTCATCAGTCTCAACAAACACACCGCAAAAAGAAGATTACATCGAATAGATCTCCACGAGAGAGGGGGAGAACATTGTATTGAGATCCAAAAAGAGAGAAGAAGCCATCTAGCTACTAGCTATGGACCCGAAGGTCTAAAGTAAACTACTCACACTTCATCGGAGGGGCTATGGTGATGATGTAGAAGCCCTCCGTGGTGGATGCCCCCTCCGACGGATCTCCAGAACAGGCCCCAAGATGGGATCTCGTGGATACAGAAGGTTGCGGCGGTGGAATTAGGTTTTTGGCTCCTGTTCTGATCGTTCGGGGATACGTAGGTACATATAGGAGGAAGGAGTACGTCGGTGGAGCTCCGAGGGGCCCACGAGGTAGGGTGGCGTGCCCTCCACCCTCGTGACATCCTCGGGCACTGCTTGGAGTAAGGTCCAAGTCTCCTGGGTCACGTTCGGTTGGAAAATCACGATCCCGAAGGTTTCATTCCGTTTGGACTCCGTTTGATATTCTGTTTCTTCAAAATACTGAAAAAGGCAAAAAAAACAACAATTCTGGGCTGGGCCTCGGTTAATAGGTTAGTCCCAAAAGTAATATAAAAGTGGAAAATAAAGCCCAATATAGTCCAAAACAGTAGATAAAGTAGCATGGAGCAATCAAAAATTATAGATACGTTGGAGACGTATCAGGCATCCCCAAGCTTAATTCCTGCTCGTCCTCGAGTAGGTAAATGATAAAAAAGAATTTTTGATGCGGAGTGATACTTTGGCATAATTTCAATGTAAATCTTCTTAATTGTGATATGAATATTTAGATCCGAAAGATTCAAGACAAAAGTTCATATTGACACAAAAATAATAATACTTCAAGCATACTAATCAAAGCAATCATGTCTTCTCAAAATAACATGGCAAAAGAAAGTTCATCCCTACAAAATCATATAGTTAGGCTATGCTTCATTTTCGTCACACAAAGATGTTCCCAACTTCTATACCCCCGATGACAAGCCAAGCAATTGTTTCATACTTAAATAATCTCAAACTTTTTCAACCTTCACACAATACATGAGCGTGAGCCATGGATATAGCACTATGGGTGGAATAGAATATGGTGATGGGGATTGTGTGGAGAAGACAAAAAGGAGAAAGTCTCACATTGACGAGGCTAATCAATGGGCTATGTAGATGCCCATCAATTGATATCAACATGAGGAGTATGGATTTCCATGCAACATATGCACTAGAGCTATGAATGCTCAACAAAATAAAACTAGTGGGTGTGCATCCAACTTGCTTGCTCACGAAGACCTAGGGCATTTGAGGAAGCCCATCGTAGGAATATACAAGCCAAGTTCTATAATGAAAAATTCCCACTAGTATAAAAAAGGCAACTTATGAGACTCACTACATGAGGAACAAGGTGCTACTTTGAAGCATAATATATGAGACTCACTACATGAAAAACAAGGTGCTACTTTGAAGCACAAGTGTGGAAAAAGAGATAGTAGCATTGCCCCTTTTTTTTGGGCCTTTTTTCGGCCTTTCTCTTTTTTTGGGCAATGCTCTAATAATGATGATCATCACACTTCTATTGATTACAACACAAGGATTACAACTCGACACTTAGAACAAGATATGACTCTATATGAATGCCTCCGGCGGTGTACCAGGATGGTGCAATGAATCAAGAGTGACATGTATGGAAAATAATGCATGGTGGCTTTGCCACAAATACGATGTCAACTACAAGATCATGCAATGGCAATATGACAAAAGTAATGTATGTCATGATGATGATGGTGGAAGTTGCATGGCAATATATCTCGGAATGGCTATAGAAATGCCATGATAGGTAGGTATGGTGGCTGTTTTGAGGAAGATATAAGGAGGTTTATGTGTGATAGAGCGTATCGTATCACGGGGTTTGGATGCACCGGCGAAGTTTGCGCCAACTCTCAAGGTGATAAAGGGCAATGCACGGTACCGAAGAGGCTAGCAAAGGTGGAAAGGTGAGAGTGCGTATAATCCATGGACTCAACATTAGTCAAAAGAACTCATATACTTATTGCAAAAATTTAGAAGTCATCAAAAATTCAAGTACTACGCGCATGCTCCTAGGGGGATAGATTGGTAGGAAAAGACCATCGCTCGTCCCCGACCTCCACTCATAAGGATGCACAAGCCAGGTACACTTTATGTTTCAAATTTGTTACACAACTTTAACCATACGTGCATGCTACGGGATTTTCAAACTTCAACACAAGTATTTCTCAAATTCATAATCACCCAACTAGCACGACTTTGATATTATTACCTCCATATCTCAAAACAATTATCAAGCATCAAACTTATCTTAGTATTCAATTCACTCAAAAGAAAGTTTCATATATCTTGAACACCAAGTATATTAACATTAAGCAAATTACCATGCTATTAAAGACTCTCAAAACAATCTAAGTGAAGCATGAGAGATCAATAGTTTCTTTAAAACAAAACCACCACCGTGCTCTTAAAAGATCTAAGTGAAGTACTAGAGCAAAAATTATCACGCTCAAAAGATATAAGTGAAGCACTATGAGCAAAACTATCAAGCTGAACAGATATAAGTGAAGCACATAGAGTATTCTAACAAATTCCAATCCATGTATGGCTCTCTCAAAAGATGTGTACAGCAAGGATGATTGTGGTAGACTAACCAGCAAAGACACAAATAATACAAGACGCTCCAAGCAAAACACATATCATGTTGGTGAATAAAAATATAGCTCCAAGTAAATTACCGATGGAAGTGGACGAAAGAGGGGATGCCTTTCGGGGCATCCCCAAGATTTTGGTGTCCTTGGATTATCTTGGGGGTGCCATGGGCATCCCCAATCTTAGGCTCTTGCCACTCCTTTTTCCATAATCCATCAAAAGAATTCACCCAAAACTTGAAAACTTCACAACACAAAACTCAACAGAAATCTCGTGAGCTCCGTTAGAGAAAGAAAACAAAAGACTACTTCAAGGTACTGTAATGAACTCATTCTTTATTTATATTGGTGTTAAACCTACTGTATTCCAACCTCTCTATGGTTTATAAAATAATTTACTAGCCATAGATTCATCAAAATAAGCAAACAACACACGAAAAACAGAATCTGTCAAAAACAGAACAGTCTGTAGCAATCTGTAACTAACGCAAAGTTCTGCAACTCTAAAAATTCTACCAAAATAGGAAGTCCTGTAAAATTTGTTTATTGATCAGAAGCAAAAATAATCAACGCAAAATCGCGTTCCTGTGATTTATCATAACTAAATTCGTGCGCGCAAAGTTTCTGTTTTTCAGCAGAATCAAATCAACTATCATCGTAGGCTATCCTATAGGTCCTACTTGGCACAAACACTAATCAAAACATAAAACCACATCCAAACAGAAGGTAGATGGATTATTTATTCCTAAACATAAGCAAAAACAAAAAACACAAAATAAAATTGGGTTGCCTCCCAACAAGCGCTATCGTTTAACGCCCCTAGCTAGGCATTGAGATTATGATGATGCTCACATGAAAGATAGGAATTGAAGCGCAAAGAGAGCATCATGAAACACATGATAAACACATCTAAGTCTAACATACTTCCTATGGATAGGCATCTTATAGGCAAACAAATCAAGGCAAGCAAAAACTAGCATATGCAAGGAGGCGGAAAGAAACAATAGCAATCTCAACATAACGAGAGGTAATTTATTATCATGAAAATTTCTACAACCATATTTTCCTATCTCATAATAATTACATGTGAGATCATAAGAAAATTCGACAAAATAGCTATCATATAAAATATTTTCAACACGATCCACATGCATGCAAAGTTGACACTCTTCCAAAATAGTGGGATTAACTAAAGTCATGACCTCTCCAAACCCACTTTTATCAAAAATTTCATAAGATTGAACATTCTCCAAATATGTGGGATCTAAAGTTGACACTCTTCCAAACCCACTTTTAATATCATTGCAAAAAATATTATCAATCTCATATTCATCATGGGGATTAAATAAATTTTCAAGATCATAAGAAGAATCACCCCAATCATAATTATTGCAACAAGTTGTAGACATAGCAAAACTAGCATCCCCAAGCTTAGGGTTTTGCATATTATTAGCACAATTGACATCAAGAGAATTTATAGTAAAATAATTGCAACCATGCTTTTTATTCAAAGATCTATCGTGAATCACTTCATAAAGTACTTCATCACAATTTTCAGATTCACGAATTTCAAGCAAAACTTCATAAAGATAATCTAGTGCACAAAACTCACTAGCAATTGGTTCATCATAACTGGATCTCTTAAAAAGATTAGCGAGCGGATGAGGATCCATAAACTTTTAGCAAGCGAAGATGAAAGCAAAAAGAAGGTACAAGCAAACATAAGATCGAATAGAAGAAGGGCGAATAAAACGGCAAGGGTGAAGTGGGGGAGAGGAAAACAAGAGGCAAATGGAAAATAATGTAATGCGAGAGATAGGGATTGCGATGGGTACTTGGTATGGTTGACTTGCTTGCGTGAGCCTCCCCGGCAACGGTGCTAGAAATTCTTCTTGCTACCTCTTGAGCACTGCGTTGGATTTCCCCGAAGAGGAGAGGATGATGCAGTAAAGTAGCGTAAGTATTTCCCTCAGTTTTTGAGAACCAAGGTATCAATCCAGTAGGAGACCACGCACAAGTCCCTCGTACCTACACAAAACGATAGCAACTCGCAACCAACGCTTAGGGGTTGTCAATCCCTTCACGGTCACTTACGAGAGTGAGATCTGATAGAGATAATATTTTTTGGTATTTTTGATAGATAGATGCAAAGTAAAAAGTAAAGGCAAAATAAAAACAAAGCAAGTAAATAAAGTGATATAGATTGATATGATGAGAATAGACCCGGGGCCATAGGTTTCACTAGTGGCTTCTCTCAAGAGCATAAGTATTCTACGGTGGGTGAACAAATTACTGTTGAGCAATTGACAGAATTGAGCATAGTTATGAGTATATCTAGGCAATGATCATGTATATAGGCATCACGTCCAAAACAAGTAGATCGAAATGATTCTGCATCTACTACTATTACTCCACTCATCGACCGCTATCCAGCATGCATCTAGAGTATTAAGTAAAAATAGAGTAACACCGTAAGCAAGATGACATGATGTAGAGGGATAAATTCATGCAATATGATAAAAACCCCATCTTGTTATCCTCGATGGCAACAATACAATACGTGCCTTGCAACTCTTTCTGTCACTGAGTAAGGACACCGCAAGATTGAACCCAAAGCTAAGCACTTCTCCCATTGCAAGAACTATCAATCTAGTTGGCCAAACCAAAAAGGATAATTCGAAGAGACTTGCAAAGATAACTCAATCATACGTAAAAGAATTCAGAGAAGAATAAAATATTTTCCATAGATAATACTGGATCATAAACCCACAATTCATCAGTCTCAACAAACACACCGCAAAAAGAAGATTACATCGAATAGATCTCCACGAGAGAGGGGGAGAACATTGTATTGAGATCCAAAAAGAGAGAAGAAGCCATCTAGCTACTAGCTATGGACCTAAAGGTCTGAAGTAAACTACTCACACTTCATCGGAGGGGCTATTGGTGATGATGTAGAAGCCCTCCATGGTGGATGCCCCCTCCGGCGGAGCTCCGGAACAGGCCCCAAGATGGGATCTCGTGGATACAGAAGGTTGCGGCGGTGGAATTAGGTTTTTGGCTCCTGTTCTGATCGTTCGGGGATACATAGGTATATATAAGAGGAAGGAGTACGTCGGTGGAGCTCTGAGGGGCCCATGAGGTAGGGGGGCGCGCCCAGGGGGGCGCACCCTCCACCCTCATGACCTCCTCGGGCACTGCTTGGAGTAGGGTCCAAGTATCCTGGGTCACGTTCGGTTGGAAAATCACGATCCCGAAGGTTTCATTCCGTTTGGACTCCGTTTGATATTCTGTTTCTTCGAAATACTGAAAAAGGCAAAAAGCAGCAATTCTGGGCTGGGCCTCCGGTTAATAGGTTAGTCCCAAAAGTAATATAAAAGTGGAAAATAAAGCCCAATATAGTCCAAAACAGTAGATAAAGTAGCATGGAGCAATCAAAAATTATAGATACGTTGGAGACGTATCAGGTGTGTATGGGCACCCGTGAGCCAGCGCGGGACTCACGAGGCCCTACCTCAAGGCGGGTTACGCTTGGTCTTGATGGGGGATGCTTGGGTTAGTCCTGCGAGATGGTTATGCAGCCTGTGCCGAATGAGTCTCCTAAGGTTACTGCATGAGAAGGCCGGACACCAACGACCCCAGGAGGTGACGTGAACGGGACCGGCCCGCCAGACAGAGCTCAACCGTTGGGCTTATCGACGCTGCAGGGACGAACCCGAGCACAAACGCCATGCCCAGTCTTCTCATGCAAAGATCCTGAAGAAAAACAACCGACGCGCAGTTCTCGTGGCCATGGGGGCACCAGGTCGCGCGCCCTTACTCATCCACCCGCGATTAGCTCATGTGAAAACAAGGCACCAAGAGCCATGGGAGGTGACGTACACGGGGACTAGCCCGTGAGCCAGAGCTCAGCCACTTGGGTTTAGCGACGCTACAGGGACGGACCCGAGCACAGACGCCGTGCAAGTCCTTAATCATGAGGCGGTCGTGGGAGGGCTTGGAAGGGCGCGAGACGTTCTTAGCAACGAAGCGCTGGTCAGGCTTTCAATAATTCAAAAGTAGCTTGCAAAGGATTGTAAGTGGCTTTAATAGATGCGGAAGGGATACATGCCGTAGGGACAGACCCACATGGCCTGGGGATGATGCAGCCCGAGGGGCACCCCCAAACTGAACGAATTAGAGAGATGTCACCTGGTACCGTTGCTGAAGGTGTTGAAGTAGCCAAAAAATGCAGGCCACCAGAACCGTTCCTCATGAGTCGCTCGGGTGCCGAGCCTCAGGAGACTCGGAGGGACTGAGAGTCTCCTAAAGGTGCTCCTCCATCTCCGCCAGGACCGCCTGGTTCCTGGCCTCGCAGGCCGTCTGAGCGTCCCTCATGCAGCGGTGGAACGCCTCAGCCGCGCCCGCCAGGCCAAAAGGCATGCAGACGTAGCTATGAGGCGGACCCTCGCTTCGGCCGATACGAGATGGCCACATGAGCTGCCGAGACGCGACCCTGTTGAGCCCGGGGATGTTGATGCAGACGCGGAACTCCTTACCCTCGCCAGGGCAGTGAGCTGCGCCACGCGGCAGGCGATGATTGCCTTGCAGAACCCTTCCTTCCTGAATCTCCTCGATAGCCTTGCTGATGAACTCCTGAATGCCTGGTGCCTCACGCCTGCTGCCTTCTCCTGGGAAGTGTGCTCTAAAGAGTGCCTCCACATGGTGCCCGAGCGCCACTCTCGCGACATTGGCTAGATCCGAGGCCCTCCAAAGGAGAGCCCCCGAGCCCAGCCTGAGAGGAGCGCCAGGTGCGCCTTCCTATGCGATGGGTGAAGGTGTCGCGTCCGGAGATGCGAGGCTCAGCGCTGCACCCTCGAGTGATGCTTCCTCATGAGACCCCTGTCCCAGCTACAACTTCTTTGTCTTGGGGGCGACCTCAAGAGGGAGGGTGCCGTCCTCGTCTTTGGGGTTCTCAACTGCTGCAGCCTGGAAGGCGCGCTCGAGGAAGCACACTGCATCCTTCTCTTAACAAGCGAACGTGACGCCGCCGCTGCTTCCTGGCATCTTGAGAATGTTGTAGCCATGGTGCGCGGCCGCCATGAACTTGGCCAGTGCTGGGTACCCTAAGATGGCATTGTAGGGCAGGCGGATGTTGGCGACGTCGAAGATGATGAGCTCGTTGCGGTAGTTGTTGCGCTCGCCGAAGGTGACAGGGAGGCGAACCTGCCCGATTGGGTGTGTCGATCCGTCGGTCACTCCTGAGAATGGCTTGGTGGGGTGAAGCTGGTAGTATGGCACTTGGAGCCCGTCGAACGTCTGAACAGATAGAACATTGAGCCCCACTCCACCATCGATGAGAGTCTTGGTGACAACCACGTTGCTGATGACGGGGGAGCAGAGCATGGGGAGCGTGCCAGTGGTGGACGCACACTTGAGCCGGTCTAAGGAGTCGAAGGTGATGGCGCACTTGGACCACTTGAGAGGGCGAGTTGCTTCAGGCTTGGGGAGCGTTGCATTCACCTCGCGCGCTAACTGCTTGAAGACGCGATGGGAAGCCGGGGCCTGTGAGCCGCCCAAGATGCAGGCAATGGCCCGAGGCTCCTGGAAGCCCCCAGCCCCCTCGTCCTGGTGGTGATATTCATTCCTCCTTGGTGGTGGAGGCAGAGGAGGCAAAGCTGCGTTGCCCTGAGGGCGATCCTCACGAGGCTGCTCCCTACAGTTGCCCTCACGAGACTGGCCTTGCCAGCGGTCCTCACGACGCTGGTCGCGCCACTCCTGACGCGCGTCCTCCGCCTCGGCCGCCTCCGCGACCGTAGCCTCGATCATTGCACTCGGGGCGTCGACCAAGGCACCCGTCGCGGAGGGCCCTGAGCTCCTGGCAGTCGTTGGTGTTGTGGCTGTGAACGTTGTGGAAGACGCAAAACGGCCGGTTGCTCCTGGATGACTCAGGGTGGTCGCAGCCGCGCTTCGTCTCTGGCTCGGCCGCCAGCACGGCCGGCCCTTTGCACTTCACGTACTTGGTCTTGGTCTTCTTGTCTTCTGGATCAGCGTCGGGAAGCTCGAGGAGGAAGATGCGTCCCTCCTCAGCCCTTGCGCATTGTTGGGGAACGTAGTAATTTCAAAAAAAATTCCTACGCACACGCAAGATCATGGTGATGCATAGCAATGAGACGGGAGAGTGTGTCCACGTACCCTCGTAGACCGAAAGCGGAAGCGTTAGCACAACGCAGTTGATGTAGTCGTATGTCTTCATGATCCGACCGATCAAGTACCGAACGTATGGCACCTCCGAGTTCAGCACATGTTCAGCCCGATGACGTCCCTCGAACTCCGATCCAGCCGAGTGTTGAGGGAGAGTTTCATCAGCACGACGGCATGGTGACGATGTTGATGTTTTACCGACGCAGGGCTTCGCCTAAGCACCGCTATAGTATTATCGAGGTGGACTATGGTGGAGGGGGGGCACCACACACGTCTAAAAGATCAAACAGATCAATTGTTGTGTCTTTGGGATACCCCTGCCCCGTATATAAAGTAGCAAGGGGGAGGCCGACCGGCTCTCTATGGCGTGCCCCCAAGAGGGGAATCCTACTAGGACTCCAAGTCCCAGTAGGTTTCCACCTAAAGGGAGAGAGGGGGAAGGAAGGAGAGGGAGAGGGAAAAGGAAAGGGGGGCGCCGCCCCCCCCCTCTCCTAGTCCAATTCGGACAAGAGGGGGAGGGGCGCGCGGCCTGCCCTAGGCCGCCCCTCTCTCTCTCTCCACTAAGGCCCATCGAGGCCCATTAGTTCCCCCGGTGGTTCCGATAACCCTCCGGCACTCCGGGTTTATCCGAAACTTCTCCCGAACACTTCCGGTGTCCAAATATAGTCGTCCAATATATCAATCTTCATGTCTCGACCATTTCGAGGCTCCCCGTCATGTCCGTGATCGCATCCGGGACACCAAACAACCTTTGGTACATCAAAACATATAAACTCATAATATAACTGTCATCGTAATGTTAAGCGCGCGGACCCTACGGGGTCGAGAACTATGTAGACATGACCGATACACGTCTCCGGTCAATAACCAATAGCAGAACCTGGATGCTCATATTGGCTCCCACATATTCTATGAAGATCTTTATCGGTCAGATCGCATAACAACATACATTGTTCCCTTTGTCATCGGTATGTTACTTGCCCGAGATTCGATCGTCGGTATCTCAATACCTAGTTCAATCTCGTTACCGGCAAGTCTCTTTAATCGTATCGTAATACATCATCCCGCAACTAACTCATTAGTTGCAATGCTTGCAAGGCTTAAGTGATGTGCATTACCGAGAGGGCCCAGAGATACCTCTCCGACAATCAGAGTGACAAATCCTAATCTCGAAATATGCCAACCCAACATGTACCTTCGGAGACACCTGTAGAGCTCCTTTATAATCACCCAGTTATGTTGTGACGTTTGGTAGCACACAAAGTGTTCCTCTGGTAAACAGGAGTTGCATAATCTCATAGTTACAGGAACATGTATAAGTCATGAAGAAAGCAATAGCAAAATACTAAAGGATCAAGTGCTAAGCTAACGGAATGGGTCAAGTCAATCACATCATTCTCCTAATGATGTGATCCCGTTAATCAAATGACAACTCATGTATATGGTTAGGAAACTTAACCATCTTTGATTAACGAGCTAGTCAAGTAGAGGCATACTAGTGAAACTATGTTTGCCTATGTATTCACACATGTATTATGTTTCCGGTTAATACAATTCTAGCATGAACAATAAACATTTATCATGATATAAGGAAATAAATAATAACTTTATTATTGCCTCTAGGGCATATTTCCTTCAGTCTCCCACTTGCACTAGAGTCAATAATCTAGTTCACATTGCCATGTGATTTAACACCAAGATTCACATCTGTATGTGATTAATACCCATAGTTCACATCATCATGTGATCAACACCCAAAGGGTTACTAGAGTCAATAATCTAGTTCACATCGTTATGTGATTAACAACCAAAGAGTACTAAGGTATGATCATGTTTTGCTCATGAGAGAAGTTTAGTCAACGGGTCTGTCACATTCAGAGCCGTATGTATTTTGCAAATATTCTATGTCTACAATGCTCTGCACGGGGCTACTCTAGCTAATTGCTCCCACTTTCTATATGCATCCAGATTGAGACTTAGAGTCATCTGGATCAGTGTCAAATCTTCCATCGACGTAACCCTTTACGACGAACCTCTTTTCACATCCATAATCGAGAAACATATTCTTATTCCACTAAGGATATTTTGACCAACGTCTAGTGATCTACTCCTAGATCACTATTGTACTCCCTTGCCAAACCAGGGCAGAGTATACAGTAGGTCTGGTCCATAGCATGGTTGTAACGCCCCGGATTCGATGCGCCAGGTGTCTTCCAGTTATTCGCCGTCATTGCCATGTCATTTGCTTGCGTGTTGCATTTTATCATGTCATCATGTGCATCCCATTTTGCATACGTGTTCGTCTCATGCATCCGAGCATTTTCCCCGTTGTCCGTTTTGCAATCCGGCACTCCTATGTCATCGGGCGTCCCCTTCTTGTCTCTTTTCATGAGCAGGTGTTAAACATTATCAGAATGGACCGAGGTTTGCCAAGCGGCCTTAGTACACCATCAGTAGACCGCCTGTCAAGTTTTGTTCCATTTGGAGGTCGTTTGATGCTCCAACGGTTAACCGGGTAACCGTAAAGCCCTCTTTTGTGTGCAGCCCAACACCCCTCCAAAGTAGCCCAATAACCCATCCAAACCCCCTCCATGCTCTCGGTCGTTCAATCACTATCGCGTGGCCGAAAACCGCTCCTCATTTGGACTCTCCTAGCTCCCTCTACCTATAAATATGTGCCCCTCCCCGAATTTTCGCGGTACAAACCCTAGCCTCCTCTTCCTCCGCGCCGCCGGACACATCTCCCCCCGTTGCCGGACAAGTCCGCCCGTCACCCCGTCCAATAGAACGCCGCCACGTCAGCTCCCCGCCGCCTCCACCGCGCCTCCTCTCTCCTCCCGCCGCCGTCGGCCCGCCCGAGCCCGCGCGGGGCCCGCC
>NC_041387.1:167281618-167288518 GCF_002162155.2 Triticum dicoccoides | reverse complement strand
TCCTCCGCCGCGCCCCCGTCTGGTCCCGTCGTCGCAGGAGCTCTGCGTCCGCCTCGCCGGAGGTCGCCCGCGCCGCCACCTCGCAGATCTGGATCGGGACGAGATCCACCCGCCCGTTCATCCAAACGTTGTCCCCGTCCCCGGATCCCTCCATCCCGGAATCTCTCCGTCCCGTTTTCTGCAAGGTCTAATTTCTGCTAAGTCCCCCTAATATGTTCATTCTGGTGCTAGGTTTGACATGCCATAACTTCATGCTCGGTGCTCCGATTTGTGCATATAATATATCAAAATGTTCGTCATGAGATAATCTTAATTTCATTCCATTGTGCCATGCCTGTTTCAGTCCATATTGATGCCCTAATCATTGTTTCAAGAGTGCTATATGATGTTAACTTGCTGAAACTGCTATAACTTGATGATTTGTCATTTTTGTTGCATTTGATGTGTGCATCTTATGAGCTTGAGCCCTACATGTGTTTTGAACTATGTCATGCCATCTCTACTGTGGTGCCATCCATGTATTTTTGTGAGTCTTGTAGTGAGTGCATCGAGCTCGTGAAGTAGGGTACTTGTTGTTTCTGTTTTGCTAGTCTGAATCTGCTATATCCTGATGCTATGTAAACCTGCTGCTACAAGTCATTCTATGCATAATCTGGAGATGTTCACTAAGTATGTTTTGTTATACATGTGATGCTCTATCCATCCATGCCCCTAGTTGCATTTATAGCCTGATGTAGCTTGTTGTAATCTTGCTCTCAAGTGGCTAAATAATGTTGCTGTCAGCCTGTTAACATTAAGTTTAGTTTTGCCATGAGCTTTGCTAGTGATCCATGCACCCTACGAACTTGTTCTTGCCATGCTTAGATTCATAAACATGTCTTATTACTGTTGGTTGCCTTGTCATGCCATGTATTGCTCTGTGGTGAGTGGTTCAAGCTCACCAACATGCCTACTTATTGTTGTTCCTGCCATGCCCTGTTTGCTGAATCTGTTAACGAAACTTGCTATGTTTACATGGGTGCCATCATATCTTCTGATCCTTTTTGGCTCATGGTCAGTAAGGGACTTTTGTTATATGCAATTAGTAGATTCATGCCATGCCTTTGTTTGCCATGATAAGTTCCTGTAGCATGTTGTTTGATAGCTCTAAACATTGCAACCTGATGTTATTTCTGCTAAGACTGTAAACTGTTATTATTTGCAAACTTGCCATGTCCTTTTGAGCATGTTCTAGTGATTTATGGAGATAGCTCAGTGTTCATGTTTTGTCATGCATTGTCTGTATATCATGTACATGCCTTTTGTTTTCATATTGAGGTGCTTTAGCATATTGTTTTGATGCTTGCTAGATGCTTAGTTGCTGTTTTGGACAGATTGTCGTGTTGTCTTGTTTGGAGTGTATGTGTTGCACCGTTGCTCCGTTTTGAGTGTGCTCTTTATGAAACTTGCTTGTTATTGCATGTAGTTTCATATTATCATGTTGCATCCTTGTTTTGAGGTGTTTGCTTGATATTTTGTATGCATTTGGCATCAATGCCATGTTTAACTTGTTTTTGCTCATATCTTCTAGGCCGTAGCTCCGAACTAAATGAACTCTATATGTAACTTGACTAGAATTTCGTGTAGATCCTCTTGGTGCTCTTTAACTTTCTGTTAACAACTTCAACTTAATGTTTGTTCAGATATGGACCAACTTCGAAACTTGCATATGAGGACTTACCGGAATTTTTATATGTTGTTTCCAGCCTCATTTAAACTTGCTTTGTTGTGTTGGTCTTGTATGCATCATCTTTTGCCATGAGTAGCTTAACGTAGCCTTGTCATGCATCATACTTGGTTGAGCATCATGTCTTGTTCATGTGTGGTTTGTTTACCATGTTGTGTGCTTCTTCTCGATATTTCCCGTTTTCGTTGCGATCGTGAGGATTCGTTCGTCTACGCTTGGTTCGTCTTCGTGGCTTCATCTTCTTCATGGACTCGTTCTTCTTCCTAGCGGGATTTCAGGCAAGATGACCGCTACCCTGGATCTCACTACTATCATTGCTATGCTAGTTGCTTCGTTCTATCGTTTTGCTGCGCTACCTATCGCTTGCTCTTCAAGCCTTCCAATTTGCCATGTCAGCCTCTAACCTTGTCACCCTTCTTATAGCATTGTTTGTTGCAGGTGAAGTTGAAGATTGCTCCATGGTGGACAGGATTGTGTTGGGATATCACAATATCTCTTATATTATTAATGCATCTATATACTTGGTAAAGGGTGCAAGGCTCGGCCTTATGCCTGGTGTTTTGTTCCACTCTTGCCGCCCTAGTTTCCGTCATACCGGTGTTATGTTCCCGGATTTTGCGTTCCTTACGCAGTTGGGTGATTTATGGGACCCCCTTGACAGTTCGCTTTGAATAAAACTCCTCCAGCAAGGCCCAACCTTGGTTTTACCATTTGCCTCACCTAGCCCTTTTTCCCTTGGGTTTCCGGAGCCCGAGGGTCATCTTTATTTAACCCCCCCGGGCTAGTGCTCCTTCGAGTGTTTGTCCGAAACGGGCAGACTGCGGGGCCACCTCGGGGCATCTCGAGGGTTGGTTTTACTCATAGGCTGACCTATCCGGTGTGCCCTGAGAACGAGATATGTGCAGCTCCTATCGGGATTTGTCGGCACATCTGGTCTTGTTTTACCATTGTCGAAATGTCTTGTAAACTAGGATTCCGAGACTGATCGGGTCTTCCTGGGAGAAGGTATATCCTTCGTTGATCGCGAGAGCTTATCATGGGCTAAGTTGGGACACCCCTGCGGGGTATTATCTTTAGAAAGCCGTGCCCGCGGTTATGTGGCAGATGGGAATTTGTTAATGTCCGGTTGTAGATAACTCGACACCAGATCCGAATTAAAATGCATCAACCGCGTGTGTAGCCGTGATGGTCTCTTCTTGGCGGAGTCCGGGAAGTGAACACGGTTTGTTTGTTATGATTGACGTAAGTAGGAGTTTAGGATCACTTCTTGATCATTACTAGTTGACGACCGTTCCGCTTGCTCTCTTCTCGCTCTTATTTGCATTGGTTAGCCACCACATATGATTAGTCGCTGCTACAACCTCACCACTTTACCCCTTCCTTTCCCTTTTAGCTTTGCTAGTCTTGATACCTAGGGTAACGGGATTGCTGAGTCCTCGTGGCTCACAGATTACTACAACAACAGTTGTAGGTACAGATTATTCGACGATCATGACGCGAGAGCGATGTTTGCTTGTTTGGAGTTCTTCTGCTTCTTCTTCGATCAGGGGATAGGTTCCAGGTCGGCAGCCTAGGCTAGCAGGGTGGATGTCGTTTGAGCTTCTGTTTGTGTTTCATCCGTAGTCGGATGTTGGTCTTATGTATGATGATGTTGTATTCGTGTGGCACTGTATGCCTTTTGTATGTATCCCCATCTATTATGTAATGTTGATGTAATGATATCCACCTTGCAAAACCGACTTCAAGATGCGCTTCTATCCTTGGTGGGACCTTCAAGTTCCTTTAGGATAGGGTCACATCTTGGGCGTGACAAGTTGGTATCAGAGCCTCGACCAACCATAGGATCCCCCCTTGATTGATCGTGTAGTTTGGCCATTGTCGAGTCTAGAAGAAAACTGTTTTCGGAGTCTAGTTATATCGGAGAGTAGAAACTCTTTTTACTCCTCAGCCCCTTCGTCGGTCTGGTGAGGAATCTTGACGTAGGTGTTTTGAATTACTCCTCTTCCCATTCAAATTTTTCTTTAGGTTCATGCAGTTGGTTTTCCGATCGTTGGTTCTCAGCTCTTTTCATCTGGTGAATTTCTCGTCAAGTTGACTCGAGCCTCTTCATCTTTGCCAAGTTCAATCCTCAGTTGTTTTCTTTTCCCACCCGCCCACTCCTTTTTCTTCTCAGAGCCGGAGTCCGTAATCGAGCATCCATCCTACTCATGCGAAGTCGTTGCTTTCTTTCCTCAATCATTTCAACCGGTGTTTTCTCTTCAAGATATTCGTCGGTTCCCCCTTCCAAGCTGACTTTGTTTTCCCGCCCTCCCACCCTTCTTCTTCCCGGAGTCTGAGTCTGTTTCGACCATCAATTTCATTTGTACGGAACCTCTTCAGTCTTCCCTCAATTATTTCAACCGGTGAATTCTCGTCTCGGTGGACATTCTTCGGCTCTTTTTCTTTTCCGGTGGATTCAATTCAAGTTTTTCGGGTTGATCATATTCTTTTCCTTGAATCAAGTATTCTCCTTACTCGTTTTGCCTCTCGCCATACAATCATTCCGGAGTTCAAGACATCTCAGGGGATTCGTCTATGTTCCAATTAAGTCGAGGTTGTCACCTCATTCAAATGTTTCATTCATTCCGGTGCATCATCTACCTCTTCAACAACCCTTTCCAATAGTGTTTTCTTTTAGTGGGCCCTAACCCATAGGTCTTTTCCCAGGATCTTACCTGACTCTTCTAATTACTCCGGAGTTATTCTCGAATTATTTTCAAAGTGTGACGTAAGAATGGATCCCATCAATCACATGCCTTTTCCAAGATCTGGTTCAAATTCTTTTCATTGTTGACTCAACCTCTTCGCTTTTCATTCTCTCGGAGTATCTCAACAACTTTGGTGTTCTTTCTCGTCGTCATTCTCAACTTTTGAAGACCGAAGAAGAGTTTCTCTTAAATCTTGTCTGTTCTCTCGAAGATTCATGTCGCTAGCTTGATGCTATCCGCTCAAATTGTTTCTAGTTGTGCAATTCTTTTTCATCCATCCGGAGTATTTCAGGAGTTGCTTTCCCTCTCGATCATCCAGAGGTCATCTTTTTGGAATATTTCTTTGGTCCTAGTTTTCAGATTCGTTCTCCAATTATTCTATATCCGTGCCCCTTCGTTCATCTCAATATTCTTCCGGTGCTTCGTTCAAGTATTCTTCAATCAGTTCGCGATTCCTTCGTTATCTTGTCTCTTAATTCCCTCAACTATTTTTGTGCTTTCTAATTCTTCCCGGTGATTCAGTCTCTTTCATCAGTCATTTCCGAATCCTACCGGTGGTTCATTCAAGATTCATTTTCCTTTATTTATCATATCAATTCATTCGTTCTTTCCAATCCTACCGGTGGTTCATGAAGACTTTCTGAAGTTTGCGCTATACCCCCCTTTATCCATTTCAAGAAGAATAAGTAATATGCAAAATCCATTGTATCATCAATTTAATTTGTTGAAGGATAAGCATACAATAAATCTTATTCTTATTTCCTCAAAGTGATTAATCCTTTTCTTCAGAGTTTATCCTTGATGAATAAATTCTAATTCCAAGTGTTTTCATCTTTTGTTTTATGGAGTTCAAATTCCCTCGGCCATTTCGTCAGAACCTCCATCTAAATCGACGCAAGGCTTTAGTCTTATTCTTTTCTTCCTTCATCCTATCTCATCATCCTTTTGTCACCGGAGTTCTTCATGGTGGTTCTTCATAATTTAATTCATTCTTCAAGTGTTCATCAAGGTTCTTGTTGGAGGAGTTCAAGTATCTTTTCTTCTCACATCTCGAAGTGCAATTAATTCTCCGTATTCTTTTCAAGTGGGGTTTTGCATTTCTTCGTTATTCCCAGATATTCAAGCATTTGGTTGTGGCATAATTTCACCTCAAGTTTTGAGTTGTTTTTGGATAAGTCCACAACAAGCTTATTCTTTTCGTTGTTGATTTTCTCAACAACTCCGTTCAATCCTTTCTTCTAAGGTTGCTTTCAATTTCATTCGTGGCACAAGTTGTCATTGTCTTCTCCATTCTTTTCAATCAACTCTTTCAATTCTTTCCGGAGGTTTTGTGTCATGTCTTCATCAAGTATCATTTCCATCCTCTCAAGTTCATGTTCTATTCCTTCCATTTTCAGCCGGAGTGCTGCCTAAATCATTTTAGTCGTATTCGTTTCTTATTTCGTTCTAACCAGAGTGGTTTCATAGTCTATCTTGTTTCTTGAGTTTTTGATTCTTGTCATATTCGCCGTTCCTCTTTTCTCCCCGAGTGCTCTCGACTTTGGTCATCCTCTCTCTTTTGTTCTTATTTCACCTCATCCTTTTCCCTTCCGTCTCGGTCCTAAGATCTCGGGACGAGATCTCTTGTTAGTGGAGGAGTGTTGTAACGCCCCGGATTCGATGCGCCAGGTGTCTGCCAGTTATTCGCCGTCATTGCCATGTCATTTGCTTGTGTGTTGCATTTTATCATGTCATCATGTGCATCCCATTTTGCATACGTGTTCGTCTCATGCATCCGAGCATTTTCCCCGTTGTCCATTTTGCAATCCGGCACTCCTATGTCATCGGGCGTCCCCTTCTTGTCTCTTTTCATGAGCGGGTGTTAAACATTCTCGGAATGGACCGAGGTTTGCCAAGCGGCCTTGGTACACCATCGGTAGACCGCCTGTCAAGTTTCATTCCATTTGGAGGTCGTTTGATGCTCCAACGGTTAACCGGGTAACCGTAAAGCCCTCTTTTGGGTGCAGACCAACACCCCTCCAAAGTGGCCCAATAACCCATCCAAACCCCCTCCATGATCTCGATCGTTCGATCACGATTGCGTGGCTGAAAACCGCTCCTGATTTGGACTCTCCTAGCTCCCTCTACCTATAAATATGTGCCCCTCCCCGAATTTTCGCGGTACAAACACTAGCCTCCTCTTCCACCGTGCCGCCGGACACATCTCCCCCCATCGCCAGACATGTCCGCCCATCGCCCCATCTAATAGAACGCCGCCATGTCAGCTCCCCGCCGCCTCCACCGTGCCTCCTCTCTCCTCCCGCCGCCGTCGGCCCGCCCGAGCCCGCGCTGGGCCCGCCGAAGCCCATCGGGGACCGGGTCGGCCCGACCCACGCCGCTGCCTCGCCTGCCCGCCCGCCGGCACGCATTCCGAGATCTGCCCGTCAG